>NC_069126.1:33829890-34138224 GCF_026914265.1 Mya arenaria
GCCTATGAAAGCGTCTATGACACCATTAAAAACGTACAGAAAATAAGAGTTCAGCAACAATCTTCGTCGACTTTTAATATAGATACCAACAACACAAATACAGGGAGTGGCATCCAAAATAACAACCACGATGGATGCAACTTTGATGAAATAAATACCATTAAAAAGAATAGTGTGACTTTTATCGAACAAAACGGTACCGTAACACAAAAGACAAAACCACCAAACACGAGACACAAAACGTGTGTGAAAATAATATCAGGTGAAGCCAAAGTCCTAATAGAGGATGATAGTGACAACACATATGACCATCTTGTGAACACTCCTAGACGTTCTACACGTCTCAGCAGTAATTACAGTCACCTCAGTTTTGAAGATGTGTAGACTATTTGTTTAAATGTGTGGATTTTTGAATGATGATAGTGATCTTATATTTAACAATGTGTGATTTTGTATGCTGATAGTGAAAAGTTTAAATATTCAAGTTTTCGGAAGAATGAATTTCTTAAGAGTTGCCAATGGTATTAAACAGCGGCTCGGTCATTTGACAAAACAGTAGTTTTAAGACAAGCCTGCTTATATTTGTTAAAATGATTTAATCAATTTGAAATTAAAGTTCTCGCCTGACTGCATTGGTCTTCACCACATTTCAATTGAAAAATACACTTTAACGAACATTACCTGTAAATAGTATTTAGTTAATGCTAGTGCAACACGTTTTGTGTTGTAATCCATATGCCAGAGTCTGATTGATTGAAGCTTAATGCTGAAACCAAATGGTCAGGAACGAACTGTTAACAAAGCAGTCATTTAGTAAGTGAAGTTCTTATATAAATTGTTGTGCTTTATACTGTCTTGTCTTAAAAGATGATTCTTCCTCAAGATGATACATTTGATTTTGTTCAATAATGCTGGGATAATACATGCTTAAGTTTGAACACTTAAACACCAATATAAAATGTGACCCCCATCGGCTTTCCCTAATCGTTCGTAGATGGCAACCCAAACGTTTATTGTTAAACGGTATCCTTCTATTTGTGTTTACTGTGTTTGTTTTCCTTGTATACCTCTTGTTGACTGTGCGTTTGGCGTTCCAATTTTATCATGGTTGCATAACAGTATCATATTAACTATATTTCTGTTTTGGTCGTCGATCTCTGTAATTCTTTCCCTTTCTCATGTCAGAAAGAGTGGAAACATGTTTAAACATTAAAATCAGAAATAAGAATGCAGTTAGTTTTCACCTGACACATAAGACCATTTGAATATGGAAGGGATTATCCGCCAGTTAATGCATGCTGCTTTATGACATTTCTCATTTTAAATTGCAAGTGCATTCGTCTAAATAGTAGGTGCCTTCGTGCAATTGCTTCGTGCCTATTTGTTATTGACAAACGCATTTGTCTATGTTTACAAGTTGCCTTCACTTTATTGCTTAGTGTTTACGTCTTAACGACAAATGACATGTATCAAGTTCTTACATTTGAGTAACTTAATAACTGAACTGTGTACAAAACTACAACTTCACTATCAAAACTAAATAACTAATAGTATTTATATACTGTAGTAAGACTATTGAAAGCTAAATTAATATTTACCAATAGTATTATGCATTTGTCAATAAGCCTATAGACGATAGACGAATGCATCTAGACGAACGCATCTAAACGGATGGAATTAGAAGGGAACTAGTAAATATTGGTATCCTGCGACAGCAACATTAAATGTGAAAGGAAACCAAAAGCTGGTACTCTTCTTATACACGGGAGAGCAATCACGCGACTTTTGCGACGGAAGCAGTCAACAGTTTTCGTGCAGGGGCTGTCAAAATTATAACTAGAAGATGCAATGTATGACATTATCTGACCCTCAAACTTTAAAACTGCTAGATGCTATTTTCTGCTGATTATTTTTCCTGGATGTTTTTATTCGGTACTGGTTTAGAAACAAAACCAAATTCTAATCTGCGTTTCGGCCTGAATTTGAAATGATTTGTCTGCTAGGCGGTGAGATTTAAACCAATTTCCGATAAATAACATGCATGTTTTGAAATTTCTGAGGCCATCAAACAAAATCCAAGTGTGAGCATAGTGCTGTCATTCGCAAGAATATATATACGCCTGGCTGTCATGTATAGAAATATATGCCTGTTTCTTTGCCTTCACTGGCTTCAGGACAGCCAAAGCATGTATACTAGAAATCTGTTATCAGCATCACTAGTGAATCCGGGTGTTGGGAGGTTGCCGCACCCCCCCCCCCTCCTATAAATCGTCGAAGTTCACTTTTATTTCAATATCGGAGACAAAAAGTAATAACATACCCCAAAAATGCACCATTTCGGATTAGAAATTGTTAAAATAATCTGCTCTACCTGTCAAACAACCATTTATAACCCTAGCAACTAAAGACCAACATATAACAGAATATCAATGGCATGGTAAGATTTTGAGTTTCTAAATTTGACAGGGAGGGCAGTCAAAGTTTTGGTGAATATCTTTAGGCGTGGGGAGCTGCAAATCAACTGCAATTAAGAAAGTCACACTTTAAATTTTCACCGGGCTTATTTGTCCGGCAATGTCCTCGGGCGCGGATCCAGGATCTGACTTTAGAGGGGGCATAACTTATGGTCGCAACTTTTTTGACATGCGCCCCGCCCTTCCCTCAGAACCATTTTTTTTTTGGTTTAAGGTGTTGGCAGGGGTGTTTAGGGGTACTCCGCAAGATAATTTTAACAATTTCTAGTCCGAAATGGTGCATTTTATTACTTTTTGTCACTATGCTCATACTTGGATTTTGAGGGTCAGATAATGTCATACATTACCTCTTCTAGATATAATTTTGACAGCTCCTGCACGAAAACTGTTTACTGCTCCCGTAGCGAAAGACGCGAGAGTGCTTTCCCGTGGATAAGGATACTAGCCTTTGGTTTCCATTCCCATTTAATATTGCTGTCGCAGGATACCAATATTAACTGGTTCCCTTCTAATTCCATTCGTTTAGTTGCGTTCGTCTAGATGCATTCGTCTATCGTCTATATGATTCTTGACAAATGCGTACTGCTATTGATGAATATTAATTTAGCTTTCAATAGTCTTATTACAGTATATAAATACTATATGTTATTTAGAATTTATAGTTAAGTTGTAGTTTTGTACACAGTTTAGTTATCAAGTTTTTTAAATGTTTGAACTTGATACATGTCATATGTCGTTTAGACGTAAACACTAAGCAATAAAGTGAAGGCAACTTATAGTTGTAAACATAGACAAATGCGTTTGTCAATAACAAATAGGCACGAATCAATTGCACGAAGGCACCTGCCATTTAGACGAGTGTACTTGCAATTTAAAATGTGAAATGTCATAAAGCAGCATGCATTAACTTGCGGATAATCCATATTTGAATCAGTTATGTTCCACTGCCCAAAACACCAACCATAATGTTATAGAAAACCGAACATAGGAGCTCCATTGAACAAAAGGACAGATTCATTCTCTTTTATTACATTCGATTCATATGATCAAACTCATTATATACAAATACGATTTCAAATAAACGCTTTACATTTAAGTACAAACCGTCTTGAATTCAATTATTAGATATATGGGCAATAAATTAATTAAAATTAATGTACATAGCTCTATATTTTGTAAGATTAAGCTGCAATTAAAATCGCACCTTAGTAATGTTATCAATCGTTAGTTTTAAAACAGTTTCATGCCATCATAATATATCCATTTGCACTTTACTATGAATAAAATAATAACAACAAAGTTATTTGCATTTGAAATATAAAGTATCAAGTTGTTAACCATTTGTTCATATTTCGGCTTCTTCAGTATGGCTCATGTTCGGTGTGGTTGCTGGAGGGATCGTCATAATGAGCCAAAATTTTATGTCAAAAGCGCTGGAAATGAGCGGTCAATTTTAATTTATAATGGACATCAACGCTTTATGGCTGTTGTCATATTTTCCCAAAACAATGGCTGGCCGTCCGGGTCGCTTGTATAGGAAATGTACGAATGATTGTCTATCCAGTCAAGAATTTCGAGAGGCATTATTTTGGCGGGAACATTCTCGTACAGTACAATCACTAAACACCCATTCTCGCTCACACGCTTGTCAATGCTTTCCATTCTTGCCATGTTGAATTCAAAAATGCACCATTGTTTCATTACAAAGGTTTTTGAGAGAATCACTACCGTTTTCTTGCTTGTTCGTATCGCATCCACTATGTTATCCTGTATCGGTATACCAGGTAGGAAGTCGCGTTGGTGTACACACAGCTTCATCCCTCTGTCCTCTAGTCTTGGTATAATTTCGCCTCGAATAAAATGTAAGTCATGATCTGAATAAGATATAAACGCATCGTATCGGTAATTTTCAGCATTATAGTCGTTCACTAGTCGCCGGTAGCCAAAGTAATTTTGCTTTGTCATGTAGTACCAATACCGAAGTTTCCATCTCTTTTTGTACGAAATGACTCCAATGATGATTACACATGCTGACAATACACCCAAAGCGGACAATACAATCGCAACTGTATATGATCTACATTGTGCACGCAAGTGGGGCACATCGCGCAGAAATGCATTTGCATCTACAGAGCTTCCATTTAACCTAAAGAAAACCATCTCATAAAAACCTCGTAACCTTTCTTTATGATCAAGCAACCAGTACAAAAACTTTTGATTGGTACAACTGTATTCGATTGAATTGTTCCTCAAGTCCAAAGTAAAATTCTTTCCTATTCGCTCTGAATTATCTTCGAGAAGTTGTCTTACTACATGGTTCAGTTTATGAACAGCGTTACCTCGAAGATTCAAATGAAGCAGATTGTTCAAAGTCTTTACATCGACGTCAAACATTTCGATATTGTTACAGCTTAAATCAATTTCTTCGACATTTTCGAGATGACTAAAGATATTCTTTTGGAGGACTGTTATGCGGTTTGTGGAAAGATTTAGCGTTTTCAAATGTGTTAGATATTCAAACGTGTCTGCTTCTTCTTGCTGTGCAAACATTCCTCCCAAATAATTTTGATCAAGCTGAAGGTTTTCAAGATTTTCCATTGACAAAATGTCTGAACTTATGAATGAACAGTAAGAACGGGAGATTGTAAAAAACTTAAGATTTGGAAATGGACCTATCTTGCCGCTCAAGGAATGATAAGCGTTTCTTGAAAAATCCAATACTTCAAGCGAGTTATTTGAAGGTTTTATATTGATTTGCGTATTGTCAAGGCTGTATGCCATGTTGCAGCCAGAGAAATAAATGCTTTTGAGTAATTTGGGAAAACGTGGTTTCATGTCAGTAACGGTTTCATTTTTTGGGAAGTACGTACAATGGGGAATATATTTCGCAATGGACTTCAAACTTTCTTCCGTCATGAATGGGCATTCCGAATCCCTGCTTCGATCGTTGTCATCTTTTGGTATAGGTTCGGCAAGGTATGTAATAGGTGAATGCATCTTGTTTTGGTTATTTGCATGAATATGTAACATATTTTGAAGACAAGCCAACTGAATGAGATATAACCCAAAAGAGAATTTATTCTCTTGCGCATACATTGTTTCAAATTGCTTCGGAAGTAGCAAATTCGTGTTCTTTTCTATCATTTGAATCTTGTTACCATCAATGGCCATTGCTTTCAGAGAAGTATTCCGTAAGTAACACAAATCTCTATTTAAAAGAATAGTCCCAGTGCCAAATGAAGTATAAACCCGCGAGTAATTCAGAAATTGGATATTTGTAAACTGGAGCGAATATGAAATATTCATCAGGGAGCTAAATCCTAGACGTCTGTTCAAAGAAAGATCCAAAATTTCAAGACTCTTCATGTTTTTGAAGGCATCTCTGTAAATATTTTCAATTCTACACGAGGATACATCAAGGACACGTACATTCTCAAGCGAGTGGAAAGTGGTCGGAAAGATGTCCTTTATGGAACAGAATCCCAAAGGTCCTTTTGATGAAAGAGTTAAATTTCTGACGCCACTGTTTTTATACTGAGGACCGAAAGCTGTATCAACCCCGTCCATCTGCAACAATCCGATGTACCGCAGATAAGTAAAATCTGGATATGCGAAGTTTTTTCCAAGCTTGCTATCCTCTCGAAAGTTGCCAAAGAGTTTGAGGATTGTCAGAGTCGATGGAAGCACATTTGGGTTAAACGC
Organism: Mya arenaria; assembly: GCF_026914265.1. Lineage (NCBI taxonomy): Eukaryota > Metazoa > Mollusca > Bivalvia > Myida > Myidae > Mya > Mya arenaria. The sequence continues at coordinate 33,836,067 of NC_069126.1, forward strand.
CGTTTTATTGTAAATGTCCAGCATGTTATCGCTCAAATCTAGTGTCAATATGTTCTGAAAATCTTTAAAGACACCATTTGGCAAAGACGATATCTGGTTGTAATTCATGTTCAAACTACTGATGTTTCGACAGTGGTTCAAGTCTTCGACATTAAAGTTACCAATGTTATTTCGTGCAATGTTAAGATCCGACACATTTGAGTATATTCGCGCAATAGTTTCACAAACCTGACGAATGTTTACTTTTCTTCCTTTACAGTCCATGGCAATCATTCCCGGTAAAATATCCGTGCAAGAACATTTCAAGTCGGGACCACATTTATAGCAACACATCGAGAGATTTGGGAGCGCAATTAGCAAAGCAAAAACAACCAGAAAAGTATCCAGTTCCATGATGTTCAAAATGTAATGCGTTCATATGAAATGTGAGTAATCCTTTAAAGAGAACATTTATCATTAAAGCCCTTTGTATTTCATTTGTAGAATATACGCATGAAGTTGAAGGAAATAAAATGTTCAATGAATCAAAAACGTGCAAATATCTGCCGCATTGAAGTTCAATGTACCACCGGAAAATAATGAGCCCACATTGTCTGACAGTTTCAATAAATAAGAACAATAATCATGTGCTTCCGATCTATTTTAGAACTATCTACACGCATCTGGTATAACAATAATGACAATGAAAAGTTGTATTTTCATTTATAAGAATGCTGTTGTATGGAGTGGTAGGGAAAGGTCATTGATTCCCAAAGGGTTTTTCTTATCATAAAACTGATTAAAGTAATAGCTCAATAATTTACCTAACCTATTTAAACCGATAACAGTCTGACATTTATATTAGATATAAATCGTATATTTGATCTGATAGAAAACAAGACTTTCTGTTTTAAAAGAGTAATAGAGGCTAAACGAAATTAGAATTTAGGCTGATAACGTTATCATTGTCATTTTAGGTTCGATATGATATTATATGATATGAATGCACTTCAATAAACAAGTAAATATATTTAAAATGCAAGTATAAATATTGAATTTGATAGAAAATTATAAATATTGCTCCACTCCACTCCACTCCACTTACCTCCCCTCCATTCCCCTCCACTCCACTCCAGTCCACTCCACTCACTCACCCACCAAAACAACCCACCCACCGAACGACCCACCCACCCAAACAACCCACCCACCCACTCACTCACTCACTCACTCACTCACTCACTCACTCACTCACTCACTCACTCACTCACTCACTCACTCACTCACTCACTCACTCACTCACTCACTCACTCACTCACTCACTCACTCACTCACTCACTCACTCACTCACTCACTCACTCACTCACTCACTCACTCACTCACTCACTCACTCACTCACTCACTCACTCACTCACTCACTCACTCACTCACTCACTCACTCACTCACTCACTCACTCACTCACTCACTCACTCACTCACTCACTCACTCACTCACTCACTCACTCACTCACTCACTCACTCACTCACTCACTCACTCACTCACTCACTCACTCACTCACTCACCCCACCCCACCCCACCCCACCCCACCCCATACTTATGGCGAGTCTTCAATATGGCAAGATAATTCGAGTCTTCAATATGGCAAGATAATCCTCACATAAATCATAGTGTGTGGTAATGAGTTGTCTTTGCAAAGTCTGTTCAAACGTATGTCTGAGATGTCTTCACCATCTGTGAAATATTTGTAAGCCATTAATACGTAACTTTACGACTTATTTCGACAATGATACAATAATGCTCCACTATTTATTCGAGACTTTTAAAGGAACGAAAGCAAACGAGGTTGGTTAAACGGTATTGTTCGAATTTATACGATATATCCTTTTTATTTTTAAAAGTGACCGCCCGACAGCATCGGTCCTTGCAACGTTTAAATCAATAAATGCATATAGATAAACACGTACATGTGATAAATTTTCAGTTGTTTTGTCAACTCCCTTTAGTTGTAATCCATACGTCCAAGACTGATTGAACCTTAACGTCATGTGGACAAGAACAAATTGTTGAATAGCGGTAGTTAAGTAAGTAAAGTAATTGTATGAGTTGTTGCGCTTTATACTTTATTGTCTTTAAAATTGATGCTGGATCAAGGCCGTTAGGTTTTTGATTTTATTTTAAAAAAATGATTGGACAAGACAAAGTGTGAAGTTGAGCAATAAATACACTGATCCCAAACCCTGAAATGCTTGGACAAGTGTGAGCGATGTAAACAGTAACCACACACCCTGTTTATGCAATGCTCGAACAAAAGTTAAGTAAGCAGTTACCCCAAACACTGAAATGCTTGGACATGACATAGTGGGAAGTTGAGTAAGCAGTTACCGGAAGCCCTGGATTCATTGGACAAGAGAAAGTGTGAAGTTGGGCGATGTAAACAGTAACCACCAAACACTGCTTCTGCAATGCTTGGACCAGACATATTGTAAATTTAAACGATGTAAGCAGTGACCCCAATCACTGAATTGCTTGAACATGACATAGTTTGAAGTTTAGCGATGTAAGCAGTGACCCCAATATTTATGCAAAAAGCTACAGAAACGAGCTCACAAGCAAAACGTTTAAACATAAACCCGGTTTAGTGGCACTGGGCAAACGCCAAAAACATAGAACACAAAATCACAGACAAGAATCAAACAGCCCAAAACCCCACAAACAGCACAGTGCATACATAATATATATATATATATATATAATAGGTATGTATATCAAGAATTGTTAGGTACCGCCTTGAAACGGTCAGTAAAATGTAAATTGACTGGGGGTTTAAACCAGTTTATGTGCACAAACCTCACTCTTATCACAACAATCCTTAATAAAGATAAAACGCAAAAGGTAAATCTTATCAAAGTATGCATTAATTTGAGGAAACTTATCAATAAAACAAATAATAATAAAAGTATAGGTAAACCCCAAGTACTTCTATGATTAGAGATCCCAACTCTATCTGCAGACGGAGGGAAACAATTCAGAGCACCTAATGCAAAAACTTTTCAAGGGTACGATGCAGTCATTGTTAGAAACTTTAAATATCCCACACAGTCTGCCTTATAAGATAAAAGGTTTAAAACTGTGTGATCATAGAGTTTTATAATAAAAAGCATCATTGTACTAAAACTGGGAACAAATAAAGAAAATATTATTAAAAACAAAAGCGACAAATATTCGCTAAGTCTTTCCTTCCAAATGATTTAAAAATGTAAAATATCTTAAGAAAATGAAGTCACATGCCAAAACACTCCGAGTCAGACAAAAAAGTGTTCGCCAAACACGGTTTTAAAGATAACATGAGTTAGCAAAATCTTCATAAACCATCAAAGGACTGAAAGCTTAGTTATGAAACCCTGCTTTCGCCGATCAATCCAAGGTGGAAACACCGTGTTTTTATAAACGATATTATAGTGTATGTTGGACTGTGTAGTTGTTTTCTTGTGTATCTCCTGTTGGTTGTCTGTTTCGCATTTACATTCGTATCTATGCAACATAAAATTTACATTAAGTAGGTGACTTTTGGAATCGTCAATCCCTGTTCATTTGCATTACTCATATCAGAATGAGCGGAAACAGGCCAATCCAGTTAAGTTCGATCTCTCTAAAGAACAACATGAAAGTTAATATTTTATTACATTCCATTCATATCATCAAACACTTTACATACAAATAAGTTAACATACACGTTCCTTACACTAATGTACGGATGCCATCATGAATACATTATCAGATACATGGGCGAAACATTTTAAAACATACAAATAGGCAATTGGACTATTTTAGCATCAATATTATAAATCAATATGTATTTGTCATTCAACCGAATAGAGATATCGAGAAGCTACTACAATATAAAACCAATTACACTAGCAATGATTGTAAGTATTTAGTTTATAATGGACATCAACGTTCAATGGCTGTGGTCAAATTTTTCCAAAACAATGGCTGCCCGTCTGGATCGCGTGTATAACTAATGTACGAATGATTGTCCATCCAATCCATTATTTCTAACGGTAATTCTTTCGTGGGAACATTCTCGTACAGTACAATTACTAAACACCCATTCTCGCACTCTCGATTGCCAATACTTTCCATTCGTGCCATGTTGAACTCAAATATGCACCACTGCTTCTTTATAAAAGCTTTAGAGAGAATCACCACTGTTTTCTTGCTTGTGCGTATCGCATCCACTATGTTGTCCCGTATCGGTATGCCTGGTAGAAAATCCCGTTGGTGGACACACAGCTTCATCCCTCTGTCTTCCAATCTTGGTATTATATCGTCTCGAATAAAATGTAAGTCATGGTCTGAATAAGATATAAATGCATCATATCGGTAATTTTCATATTCATCGTCGTTTACTAGTCGCCGGTAGCCAAAATAACTTTGCTTTTTCATGTAGTACCAATACCGAAGTTTCCATCTCTTTTTGTACAAAATGACTCCAAATATAATTGCACAGGCTGACAATACACTAAACGCGGACAGTACAATCGCAACTGTATATGATCTGCATTGTGCACGCAAGTGGGGCACATCGCGCAGAAATCCAATTGAATCAACAGAGCTCCCATTTAACCTATAGAAAACCATCTCATGAAAACCTTGTAACCTTTCTTTATGATCAACCAACCAGTACAAAAAATTCTGATTGCTACAGCTGTATTCGATTGAATTGTTTCGCAAATCCAGAGTAAAATTATTTCCTATTCGCTCTGAATTGTCTTCAAGAAGTTGCGTTATATCTTTATTAAGCGTATGAAGTGCGTTACATCGAAATTTCAAATAAAGCAGATTTTTTAAAGGCTGTACATCAATGTCAAAATGTTCGATGCTGTTTCCGCTTAAGTCAATTTCTTCAATCTTTCCGAGACGACTAAATAAACTCCGTTTGAGGTGTGAAATGCGGTTTGTTGACAGATTTAGCGTTTTCAAATTGGTTAGATATTCAAACGTGTCTCCACCTCCCGGATGTGCAAACATTCCTCCCAAATAATTTCGATCTAGCTGAAGATTCTCAAGTTTGTCCATTGACAAACAGTCTGAACTAATGAATGAACAGTAAGAACGTGAGAACGACAGAAACTTTAGATTTGGAAATGGACCAATCCTGCCCCTCAAGGAAGGATAAGTGTTTTTTGAAAAATCCAATACTTCCAATGAGTTATTTTTTGGATTTATAGTGATTTTTGTTTTGTCAAGGTTATAAACCATATTGCAGCCGGAGAAATAAACTCTTTTGAGAGACCTAGAAAACTGTGGTTTCAAATCAGCAGCTGTTTCATTTGGTGGAACATACGTACAGTCAGGGATTTCTTTCGCAATGGTCTTCAAACTTTCTTCCGTCATATATTGACATTCCGAATCCCTGCTTCGATCGTTGTCGTCTTTTGATTTGGGTTCCGCAAGGTATTTAATAGGAGCGTGCACTTTGTTTTGATTATTTGTATCAATACGTAGAACGTTTTCCAGGCAACCAAATTGAAACAGGTATAATCCAAAAGAGAATTTATTCTCTTGCCCGTAAATTGTTTCCAAGTGCTTCGGAAGTAACACAAAGGTGTTCTTTTCTACCATTTGGACCTTGTTGCCATCAAATGCAATTGCTTTCAGAGATGTATTTCGAAGGTAGCATACATCTCTGTTCAGAATTATAGTTCCAACGCCAAATGTTGTATAAACCCGTGAGTAATTCAGAAACTGGATATTTGTAAACTGAAGCGAATAGGAAACGTTCATCAGGGAGCTAAATCCAAGACGTCTGTTCAAAGAAAGGTCTAGGATTTCAAGACTCACCATGTTTTTAAAGGCATCTCTGTAAATATTTTCAATTTTGCACGAGGATATATCTAGAACACGTACATTTACAAGCGAGTAAAATGTGGTCGGAAAGATTTCCTTTATGGAGCAGAAACCCAAAGGTCCTTTTGATGATAGAGTTAAATTCCTGACGCTGCTGTTTTCATATTCCAGACCAATATCTGTTTCAATCCCATCCATCTGCAACACCTCAAGTTTCTGTAATTTAGTGAGATTTGGGTAGTCAAAGCTCCTTTCAATCTCGTTATCCTCTGGAAAATTGCCAAATAGTTTGAGGATTCTTAGAGTTGATGGAAAAACCCCTGGGTCAAACGCCGTCTTGTTGAAAATATCGAGCACGTTATCGCTCAAATCAAGGGCCAATATATTCTGAAAATCCTTAAAGACACCACTATGCAGTGACGAAATCTGGTTGTAATTCATATTCAAACTACTGATGTTTCGACAGCAGTTCACGTCTTCGGCATTAAAGTTACCAATGTTATTTCGTGCAATATTAAGATCCGACACATTTGGGTATATTTGCGCAATGCTTTCGCAGACCTGACGAATGTTAACTTTTCTTGCTTTACAATCCATTGCAATTGTTCCTGATGGACTCGTCATGCAAGAACATTTTAGTTCGGGTCCACATCTAGAAAAGCTCATCGAGATGTTCACGTGTACAATAAGAACTGCTAGAACGAACATATAATTATCCAACTCCATCTTTTTGAGAATGAAATGCGTTTATATAATATGAGTTTTAGCGTTCCATGCGACCATTGTTCATAAAAACTCGTTGGGCTCTGTTCGTAGAATATCCAGATGAATGGATGAAGGAAATAAAATGTACAATGAAAAACAGGCCATTTACCTTCAATGAACCACCGGCAATTAAGCTTTCAACATTGTTTGATAAACAAAGTATCATGCACGTCCGCATTAGTTTAGTGTTAAAAACACGCATCTGGTATAACACAAATGGCGATGAAACAATGGTATTACATTCTAAAGCATGATGCGAGCACGGAAGTTTAATTTAGTGGTAGTATTTGGTTTAAATATAATGCCTTTGATTTAGGCATACATGTAGTTTCACTTGTATACCTGCGTGTTTATATAATAGCAGAGTGTTTGAATTCTAATACTGTCATTGACTGTTAAGCACGATCCATGCACTTTCATTTAATGTTTTAATAAATCAATGATATAGATTCAAACGAAGAAAGAAACACGATAAAACTTGCAAACAAGAAAATGAAAACCATCATGATGTACTACGCAGTGCACGGAGATTATATCCTTCAACATTCGGCAATTGCTGGTTCATTCTGACGTCAATTTCATACAATATATATACATATTTTAAAATATATTTATTTTAAAGAATGATCAGATTTTTGGTGACTCTTAATTAATTGGTTTTGAAGATATGTCGTTTTACGATTGTGTCACACAAACAAACAATTCATTTGAAGAAATTTCATTTGAAAAACAAGGGCAACGAACAGAATCTGTGACTTTTGTTTCTCTTTGAGTTATCTTTCTTTTTAAGCCTATATAAACACGCATACAGGTGTTATCTAATGAAACCATGCTCCCAATTAATCTAAATACATTGTTTGAATGTGTTTTACTTACTAGGACACAATGAGTAGACCATTTTGTTCCTAATCGAAATAGTCAGAATAGGCGAGACAGCATAAGCTAAGATTTATTCACAATTAATTTTAACAATTAGACCAAACACCTGACACTAGACATAATATTTATAAATTTCAACGAATTGATCCGACATCACAATTTAATTAATCTACTCTACAGAAAACAACAGCATGTAATTGGAACATGGCTTGTTATTGGCAGTAAATATCGAGTAAATAAAGATAGAAAATAGCTGTAGAAATCACGTCAAAACTCAATTAACAAATACTTAAAGCAGCAATCTTACAGATTGAACGTTTTGACAACTTTTTTATTATTTGTCTTGGAACGAACCAATTTTTGCAAAATCCATGCAGATTTTTATATTGTAGTTCAAAAGTTGATGTTTTATGCTTTTTTCTTAAACTGTTAGTAACGGTTCATGCCATAAAACATTAATTTTCGATCGGAAATATAAATAACTACGATCTGAGTTTTTGTCAGCAATCTTATATCATTGATTTGCAGATATTTTCGCAAAACAATGTCCTTTCAAAGACAAGACAAGACAATAAAAAAAAGTTGTAAAAATGGTAAATCTGTGAGAGTGCAGCTTTAATACAATGATAAATAAGTAAATAGATAACGTGGAGTGGAGTAAATATGAGTGAGGAGGGTAAGTGAGCGATTTTAAGGGTGAGATATTTGGTTCAGAAAAGCTGAAGTGATGGTGGTTTGCCTTGATTGTATGGATTACCTTTAAGAAATATCCTCTTTTGACAGTTTACAATGTGTGTCAGATAGTCCCTAACACACTTGTGAAGGAGTAAAATAATAAGTACAATGTTTAAATTTGCTTTCATTAACTACAAAAGTTTGCAAAGGTTTATATCTACACATTGTACTCCACATTAATTTGTACGATTTTTTGTTTAAACACCCGTCTCTCTATCACGATATTTCTCGCTTACATGCTGCTTAATGCGGCAATGTATATAAAGCCGGCACGATAAACCTTCCACAATTCACGGCTAGTGTCCATGAGTTGTCTGCGCAACGTTTGTTAAAAACCTATGCATGATAATTATACGTCATAACTATAACATGTAAGGGCCATTGATACGATACTTGACGACTTTTTCCGGCAATATTTAACACAAACATAGGCGGTGCAAGATAGGTTATCACTGTTCAATCTACGTTTTGAAATGAATGCTTAAAACATGAGACTCCTCTACAAGGTTTAATATAACAATCCTACCGAAACTCGTATGCTCGTCAAAGAACGCGCATGCAGTCGTATAGATATCGACGATATTTGAAGAATGGTCGAAGGGAAACCGCCAATACTCCGAACATTTTGTCGCAACAAGTCGTATGTTACCCACCTTGTGTCGTATTTTGTGACAATGCTTTGACGGTGGCTTTTCGGTGTAAGGACTATGCGAGAATACACCACAATAGGCGACATTACAAAGGATCATCAAAACAAAATAATTCCACTGCTGTCACAGTATTTCGTCGATATAAGTACAATACTCATTTAATATTTATGCGACTTAGTGGCACGAGTATGTGTACAGTACAGCACGATTTACTATGTGTGTATACAATTAAATGCACGAGTCGGTGCAATATTGTAATATACACTGCGGAAATTGGTGCAGTATTCTTGAGACTAAAAATGATCTAATGCGAGTTATGAACATTTTTTACCATTAGCACAAAATGTGGTTGAAATTATATATACTGATTTGCATATAGCATTGGAATATAGCTCTCGATACACTCTGCTGTCAGAATGACTGCTTGTCAACGGTGTGGATCCCAGTATACTGTTGATACCACGCTCGTGAAGACGCGCGTACTGTCGTGGAATTGCGATTAATATTCGAAGAAAGGTCGCAGTGAGTCGTTGGTAGCCCTATTGTCTCCGACTCTCGTATTTTGTGGCCCGTGATTTTAACATTGTTTTAGATGGTGAGAACAGGCGATTACATACGGAAAATGCGACAATATTCAGGGTTGTTATACAACAACGTACGACTTACGAAATTTGTGCAAAACAGTTTAACGGGAATAATTTAAAACCCTATTTTTAAATATTGTGGGCAGTTACTAAAAACTATGCTCGATCTTGTCAAAACTGTCGATTCAAATTCCAGCGAATGAAGATCAATTTATTTTAGTTTTATTTTATTCACATTTGGTGAATTTGTGTAGCTAAATGCCTTTTAAAAGAACCAACTGTCGAAACAGAACTTTACAGAAAAAAAAAACTCATTAAATTTTTCAACGTCGAGTGTTTCTCAGAAATATTATAAAATTAATCTCAGATGCAAAACTCATTTGGCTATGAACACAATTGTTACATAGAACCCAAACGCGTGCCAATTTTCCATAAGGGAAAAAATGCTATTTAAAAATATATAATGCTGTAGCTATATGTCAGTGTTCATAAACACAACGGAAACTTGTATGGAAAACTACAAGCCGAGTTGTCAATCAATTCAATATAAACCCTGTTTAGAGACACAAGGTCAAAAAGACAATGGAAGCGAGATATAAAGTACACATACACCACAAAAAGACAATGGAAGCGATATATAAAGTACACATACACCACAAAAAGACAATGAAAGCGAGATATAAAGTACACATACACCACAAAAAGACAATGGAAGGGAGATATAAAGTACACATACACCACAAAAAGACAATGGAAGCGAGATATAAAGTACACATACACCACAAAAAGACAATGGAAGGGAGATATAAAGTACACATACACCACAAAGGGACAATGGAAGGGAGATATAAAGTACACATAAACCACAAAAAGACAATGGAAGCGAGATATAAAGTACACATACACCACAAAAAACAATGGAGGCGATATATAAAGTACACATACACCACAAAAAGACAATGGAAGCGAGATATAAAGTACACATAAACCACAAAAAACAATGGAAGCGATATATAAAGTACACATACACCACAAAAAGACAACACATTCATCAACATTACCTTATCAATAAATTATTTGATTAACTCATTCGTGCAGTCAGTGACATTCAATGTAAAGTCTGATACAGTGGGGTTGCACATGATATAGAATGTATATCATGGGAAGGTATAGTTTTGCAATGCCATGCTCATTGAAATGAAAACTGGATTCTGACAGCGTATCGATAATCTAGTAAATGATATTTTTGTAGGAAAGATAACTTAGATAAGTTGTTGCCTATAATGCTGAATTTGTTGATGGTATTTTCAATTTTGTTTACGTTAAGAAAATGAGTAGATAAACGGACATCGATGATTCAAAAGAAGGTTTCAAAATAAGTACTTTCCATGTGAAAAACTGGGATCCACTTAAACGTTTCTAACAGCAAAAGGAGAAAATGAAAGCATATATGACACCATATGACACGTACAGAAAATAAGAGTTCAGCAACAATCTTCCTCTACTTCTAATATGGATACTTGCAGAACAAATCCAGGGAGACGCATTTAAAACAACAATCAGGGAAGGTGCACTATGACTTTTATCAAACTAAACGGTACCGATGCATCATCATCAAATACAACAAACACAAAAGTGAGTGACAATAATATCAGGTGAAGCCGGAGTCTAAAATAGACGCTTTTAGTGACAACACATATGACCATCATGTGAGCACTCCTAGACGTTCTACACGTATCAGCAGTAATTGTTTACACCTTAATTTTGATGAAATATCGATCATTTCTTGTTAATATCTGAACTGTTGAATGCCGAAAGCGATCTGATCTTTAACTACTTGTTATCAAATTTCAATTTTATATACTGAAAGTCAACTATTTAAATATTCGTGTCTTAGGACTCCCTATATTGATAAAAGATTTCTAGTATAAGTGTGTACTGTGTTTGTTAATTCGTGTGTATCTCTTGTTGAGTGTCTGTTTGGTGTTACTGTTTTATTATTGCAGCATAAAAGGATCATATCAAATGAATGGCTGTTTGACTCGACGATCCATGTAGTTAGTTCATCAACACTGCTCATGTCAGAATGTGTGAATACTTGATTGAATATTGAAATAAGACAAAATGCAGTTATTTTTATCCATTTGAACAATGCTAGCAAGAAAATGATAAACTCACAATGTACTTGTCACTTAACAGTGTAAAGTGTATTAATTTATAATTAATAAACTACCAATAGCGCTATAAATTATTTATATAGTTAGTTGTGAAATAGACATCAACGCTTTATGGCTATTGTCAGATTGTCCCAAAACATTTGCTGTCCGTCCGGGTCCTGTGTATACCTAATGTACGAATGATTGTCTATCCAGTCAAGAATTTCGAGAGGCAATACTTTCGGGGGAACATTCTCGTACAGTACAATTACTAAACACCCATTCTCGCACACTCGCTTGTCAATGCTTTCCAGTCTTGCCATGTTGAATTCAAATATGCACCAATGCTTCTGTATAAAGGTTTTAGAGAGAATCACTACTGTTTTCTTGCTAGTGCGTATCGCATCCACTATGTTGTCCCATATCGATATGCCAGGTAGAAAATCCCGTTCATGGACACACAGCTTCATCCCTCTGTCCTCCAGCCTTGGTATAATTTCGTCTTGAATGAAATGTAAATCATTGTCAGAATAAGATATAAACGCATTATATCGGTAATGTTCAGCTTCATAGTCGTTTGCTAGTCGGCGGTAGCCAAAGTAATTTTGTTTTGTCATGTAGTACCAATACCGAAGTTTCCATCTCTTTTTGTACAAAATGACTCCAAAAATAATTGTACAGGCTGACAATACACCCGAAGCGGACAGTACAATCACAACTGTATATGATCTACACTGTGCACGCAAGTGGGGCACGTCAAGAAGAAATCCACTTGAATTAATAGTGCTTCCATTTAACCTAGAAAACCATTTCATCGAAACCTTGTAGACTTTCTTTATGATCAACCAACCAGTACAAAAATTTCTGATTGCTACAACTGTATTCGATAAAATTGTTGCGTAAATCCAGAGTAAAATTCTTCCCTTTTCGCTCTGAATTGTCTTCGAGGAGTTGTCTTATTATATGATCCAGTTTAGAAACTGCGTTACCTCGAAGATTTAAATGAAGCAGATTTTTCAAAGATTTTACATGGACGTCAAATAGTTCGATGTTGTTGTTGCTTAAATCAATTACTTCAACATTTTTGAGACGACTAAAGATATTCTTTTGGAGGCATGTTATACCATTGGTTGAAAGGTTTAGCGTCTTCAGATTTGTAAGATAATCAAACGTGTCTCCTTCTTCCATCTGTGCAAACATTCCTCCCAAATAATTTTGATCAAGCTGAAGGTTTTCAAGTTTGTCCAGTGACAACATTTCTGAACTTAAGAAAGAACAGTACGAACGGGAGAGCGACAAAAATTTAAGATTTGGAAATGGCCCAATCCTGCCGATTAAAGAGTGAAAAGCATTTTTTGAAAAGTCCAATACTTCAACTGAGTTATTTGATGGATATATATAAATTTGTGTACTGTCAACACTGTATGCCATATTGCAGCCAGAAAAATAAATGCTTTTGAGCGATCTTGGAAAATGTGGAATCATATCAGTGACCGTTCCACTTTTTGGCAAGTACGAACAATTCGGAATATCTTTCGCAATGGACTTCATAATTTCTTCCTTTATGAATGGGCAGCCCGCATCCCTGCTTCGATCATTGTCGTTTTTAGGTGTTGGTTCCGCAAGGTATGCCATAGGTGTATGCATCTTGTTCTGGTTATTTGCATGAATTTGTAAAATGTTTTGAAGACATCCGAATTGAAGCATGTATAATCCAAGAGAGAATTTGTTTCCTTGTGCGTAAATTGTTTCAAGGTGCTCAGGAAGTAACAAATTCGTGTTCTCTTCAATCATTTGAATCTTGTTGTCATCAAAGGCGATTGCTTTCAGAGAAGTATTCCGTAGGTAGCATATATCTCTATTCAAGAGTATTGTTCCAAAGCCAAATGAAGTATAAACCCGTGAGTAATTCAGAAACTGGATATTTGTAAACTGGAGCGAATATGAAACATTCATCAGAGAGCTAAATCCTAGACGCCTGTTCAAAGAAAGGTCCAGAATTTCAAGACTCTTCATGTTTTTGAAGGCATCTCTGTGAATATTTTCAATTCTACACGAGGATATATCAAGAACACGTATATTTACAAGCGAGTGGAAAGTTGTTGCAAATATTTCCGTTATGGAGCAGAAACCCAAAGGTCCTTTTGATGATAGAGTTAAATTCCTAACGCTGCTGTTTTCATATTCCAGACCAAAATCTGTTTCAATGCCATCCATCTGCAACATCTCAAGTTTCTGTAATTTAGAGATATGTGGGTAGGCAAAGCTTTTTCCAAGCCTGCAATCCTCTCGAAAATTGCCGTAGAGTTTGAGGATTCTCAGAGATGATGGTAGCACGCTTGGGTCAAACGCCGTCCTGTTGTAAATGTCCAGCACGTTATCGCTCAAATCAAGGGTCAATATATTTTGAAAATCTTTAAAGACACCACTATGCAGAGACGAAATCTGGTTGTAATTCATATTCAAACTACTGATGTATCTACAGTGGTTCAAGTCCTCGGCATTGAAGTTACCAATGTTATTTCGTGCAATGTTAAGATCCGACACATTTGGGTATATAAGCACAATACTTTCGCAAACTTGACGAAGCTTTAGTTCTCTTGCTTTACAATCCATTCTAACCGTTCCTGACGGAATTGTCGTGCATGAACATTTAAGGTCGGGTCCACATCTAAAATAGCTCATCGAGATATTTGTGTGTAAAATGAGTAAAGCAATAACGAGTAGAGAATTATCTTGCTCCATATTATTAAGAAAGTAATACGTTCACATATTATGTGTGCTAGCGTTTCAACAGATTATTTATCAATAAAGCTCTTTGGATTTCTCTTCTGAAATAACCTTGAGTTTAATACACCAATGGAAAAAAGTAACTAAGCATCGTGTGATAATTTCAAGTACCATGTGCTTCCGTTCATTTCATTTTTTTTAAGTACGCATCCTGTATAACAGTTATGACAATGAAATAATGTCAGTTTTGTTCAAATGATGCTGTGAATCCGGAAAACTTTATGTATCAGTAGGAAGTGGTTTAAATAAAATTATATTTACTCACCCAGGTTTCCACTTGTCATTGAATTGATTTAAAAATTACCACTCCATTCAAGTGACGAATGTGAAGAACACTTGTAAACATGCAACCTCACTAACTATTTCATAAACACCAAACGTCACGCCGCAGTTTTTCAGAAATGACTCAAAAGCATACTCCAGTACTTGAGAATGTTTTAGAAACTTTCACAAGGGTTTTATTTTTATAACATTACCTAACAGTACAAGTATATTGTCGTCTTTAGGCTCGACATATTTTTAAATTATATAAACATATATATATATATTTATATATATATGAATATATATTTCAATAATCTGGCAATATTTCAAATTCATGTATAACTATATACCAAGGTTTTTTTTAAACAAAGGTAATGGTAGTTTAAAATGTCTAAATTAAGTCTGGATGATAGACATGATGAATTTTCCATTAACATACGAGCCTTTTAAAAAACAAATCCAGCATTTGCATTAATATTAAACAAAGGAGAAACATATCAATGTGTCAAACACTTTTACAATTATGCACCAGTCAATTGTAACCACGCCCCCCCCCCCAGGTCCGGGGCTATACCGGGGATAGCCGGGAAAATGGGCCGTGTTTTTACCTTTCAAGTGGCCCCGCAGTGCCGGGTGTATGCGGTGGTTTTGTCTTCGCGCAAAATATAGCGAGGAATAGGCATTACATAGGGTCCCTGGGGTACGGGGGCATTTGGACGGGGACTTTACCATCAGTTCGTCTCCGCAGGGCGGGGATTTTACCAGGGGTTGGCTGGACCGAAAGTCAAAGTCCCCGCTATCACCCGGACCTGGGGGGGGGGGGGGGGCGTGATTACAATTGACTGGTGCATGAATACCACTTGAATCAAAAACATTTATATAACAGCAGTTTTTTTTAGTTGTAATGTTATCATTGACCGTTAAACACAATCCAGTCATTTTCATTGACACATGGTAATTTTATGCTATTTATTAGAAAAGGAAATCAAAGCAAACAAACCAATAACGTTTTAGTGTTTTAGTTTTACATACCTTTATTTATTACAATTTCGTTTAAATAAATCCTTGACTTAGTTGTAAACGAAATAAGTAAAGTGTAACCATTTCAAAACAAGAGACTACAGAACGTTGTTTTGTACGATATAATGATCCAATCCCTAAATAAACAAGGACAAAAGACATCTTCATGACAGGGACTCGTTTACAATTTATATGGTAATCAAAATGCATGTTTGGTTTGTTTGTAGTTTTTTTTGTATGTAACTTGTTATCTTGTATCTCTTTAATATTCAGTGTCTTTGCGCTGTGTTTCAAACATGGTTTAAATTTGTAGTTTTGACGACTCAAGGCAAGTCAATTGTACAATTGATAACAAAAGGCCACGGGCCAAACTACAAAACATACACGATTAATAATTGAGAAGGTATGCCACGGGAGTGCAACCATACAAGCATATTTTATGTATAAATCATGATTACTTCCCTTTAACTGTTAATATAATATAAAAGGTGGTAAACATACTATCTTAATTTGTGCAATGTTTCGAAACGGTTTGATATCGAAAGAGTATGAAAGGCATTTAAATTATGTGACATTAGAATACCAATGAAATAAGTTTTGTTGACGTACATTTCCATATTTTTTACATTATGAAAAAGCATGGTTATAAGTATAAAACAGTGCATATACGCACACACGCACGCACACACGCACGCACACACCTACCAAACCTAACTCATAATTTATGTACGTCGAGATTTACAGAATGATATCATATGTTTAAAGGATATTTCGAATAGGATATACCAAATTGAATCAACATTACAACAGATGTCCAGAGTGAAAAAAATGGTTTCGAATTGTTAATGGAACCGTGCCAGTCCTGATAGATAAAATAATCCATACGTCTGTGTAAAATAATAATGAGAAATTTATGTCATGAAAAACCTTGAAATAGCGATTTACATCCAAAGACATACGTAATAGCATTTCCTTAACATACACACACAGTCGCGCGCGCGCAAATACGTACGCACGCACGCACACTCGCATGAAATGGCGTGCGCACACACCCACACCCACACACACTCACATAACACTATTCATTTTGTAGTGAATAAACGTGTTTATAACACCGGTTATAAATCATTATGTGACAGCCATTTATGTATGCCTGGATGTGAGTTTTTGCTTTTCTTATTTCAAAAGTATTCAACATATATACAGCTACGTTATTCAAGATACTTGCATTATAAGATTTAAAAAAAATGAGCAGTTTTTAACATACTTAGCCTTTCTCTTAAGTCTCTTCATTCAAATAGCAAATCTGTCTTCTTACTTAATACATGTTGTACATAACCGTTTTTCTCTTGGAACTTGTCTTCGTCGCCCGGTCTCAATAGCGAGCCGATGTTAAGACATACATTTTGTCAGTGCCATTCTATATCTCTGAGTATGATATGATTGTATTTTAAAATTTACCAATACTTTATTAAATATTGCTCTAGTTTTAACTCGACACTTAAAGCTGCACTCTCACAGATATTCCATTTTTACAGCTTTTTTTATTTTTTTGTCTTGGTAAGAGCAAGTGTGTGCATAAATATCTGCAAACCAATAATACAAGATTGCTGACAAAAGATCAGATCGTAGATGTTCATACTTCTGTTCGAAAATTAATGTTTTATGGCTTAAACCGTTACTAACGGTTTAAGATAAATGCATAAAACATCTATTTTTGAACTTAAATATAAAAATCTGCAATCTATTTTTGTCAGCAGTCATATATAACTGGTTTCTATAGATTTTCGCAAAAATTGACTCGTTCCAAGACAAAAAATAAAAAAGTTGTCAAAACATTTATTCTGTGAGAGTGCAGCTTTAAATGCTCTTATAAATATTAGATGCTCTTATAAGTATATGTTTGTTACAAACACGCATAAGATATTTTATATCATAACCAAGTTGTTTTTACTAGGGGTATTTTCAGTTTCAAATACTACTGATTTATATATAATATTTTTGTATTTTCATTCACTGCAGTGTAACACCTTTAACACACATTTTGTAAAACTTGTTCACCGCATCGAATACAAATCAATTCTTCCTAGTTCTCCATCGATAAAATTGTTTTGTGTAAAAGTTTTAACCCAATGCAAACTCTTACAAAACATAGTCAAAACTATGTATGTATTCCATCACCATTGTTTGCACGGGAACCCCCCCCCCCCCCCCCGAATTGCACATCCATAAACCAAAATATGCCATATAGGATATTTGTTCAGTTTAAAATGGCTTTATTTGCCTGTCTTGACAATGTTTTCTGATGTTCAATAAAGGAACCTCCAGTAGTAAAAACAATACTTAAATAACAGTGATTTGGTTCAATTTAATTTCTGAATCACCATAGTAAAAATGTTTATTTTCCGCTAATCTACCGCCTTTTCTGAAAACAACAATTTTAGTGTTTTGCTTATTAACAGAAAGCTTTCATCTACTACAGTAGTTTTCTATATGTTTAGATTAGATTGCACTTCCACACTGGTCTTTGTAAAAAATACAATATCATCTGCATACATCAATAAACAAGAGGGCCATGTTGGCCCTAAATCGCTCACCTGAGTAAAAGAGTTTAACCTTTGTAATCAATATTCTAGATTTATATTTGTTCTCAAAGAATATTGAAAAACATACTGATCAAACATGTTGCCTGGATAATCACTGACAGGAATTGTCACAGTTGCCTGCACACTGACAGGACTTGTCACAGTTTCCTGCACACTGACAGAACTTGTCGATTGACTGCATACTGGCAGGATTTCGTTCAGTTGCCTGCACACTGACAGGACTTGATGATTGACTGCACACTGACATAATTTGATTCTCATACCTGCACACTGACAGGAGTCACAGGACTTTGTTCAGTTGCCTACACACTGACCAGAGGCGTAGCCAGGCGTAACCGAATGATACGCACGAAAGGGGGAAATGTGTGGAATGAGGAATATCTCTGTACTCTGTAGCCGGGGGGGGGGGGAGTGGGGGGTGGTTCGGGGTCCTTCCCCAGTGGAAAACAATGGTAAATGGAACTAACATGTTGAGCTCTGAGGTGTATTTGGAGGGATTTATAGGTTCAAGGCCGCCGACTTTGTAGTACCAAGTGATTGATTTCGGCTCAGAAAGCTATCTTACACAGCGAAACAACGTTTACTATGGCTGATATTCCTTTTATGCTGATATCATTTTTTACTTTAGCCCTCGACCTTCATGCTTTAGGCCTGATCTATTTTTCGTGTTTTTTTTTCAAATTGATGTTACGCACATGCGTAACTGCATAACGCTGGCTACGCTATTAACAACAAAAACTTAACCCCCCGAAGAAACTCTTCCATCAGAATGTAACTGTTGTCTGTTGTTTACATGTATGAACATGCAGCAAGTATTTAAGCCATGCATGCATTTCATGTCATACGAACACATGCCAGTTAGTAGGATTTCGACCGATTCCAAACCAGGGGCGGTTCATTGAATTGATGTTAGAGGGGGCGTAGCTTAGGGGAGCAACCTTTTAACATGCTTCCCTCCCTTAAAACGTCAATTATGGCGTAAACTATTTGCATAGGGTTTGGGGTTACTTCCTTTAGACCATTTTAACAATTTTTAGCCAAGAAATGGTGCATTTTTAGCACGTTTTATTACCACCAGAAGAGCCAGTTCATACGCCCTTGGCTGATCGTGTGCATGCAAAGATGGCCTGATATAAAGTATTGGCATTATGAATACTCTCAAATCATTGAACTTCTCCACTGTTTCTTTACTTCCCGGTATGACATTTCCTCAATTTTGTTCACATCAAATTACTCTTCAGTAACGAAAAATTGTTTATATTTCTGTGACGTCGTATTACATTTAAACTGATAATGTAATAACGTCAATTTTAATACACGAGCACATTGTTGCTGTGTAGATAAAATTCCCGGTTCAGGAATATTTCTAATTTAATATTATTGTGAGCATTTTAATTCACAGGTCCTGCTGGACGTGCAGAGCTGAAATAACACTTGTTGGACATATATAAAAGCGTGCTGGCGCTCAGTAGCGTTTATGGAGATATGTTGTTTAGAGCAAGAACGTTCTATTAAAGAAAATCAGGAGAGCAACTAGAAAATATGATGAGCGAATAATACTCTGTTTCGTTCTTCTGGCGAAAATATTTACCAGAATGTATGGAAGCGTGATTTATGTCGACTTGACGAGTTATGTCAACTGTAAGGTTCTTAAGCTAGAGAAGCAAATCGTGTTGTTTCGGGAGTTATTTGATTTAAATGGCTTTTGTTGAAATTATCCGTGCTCTGCAATATACGGCATTGCTGGCAATAATTTATTCACACCATAACAACACCATTCCACACATACTATGACTGGACGCTCTTCAGACGTCCTGTATCCCGTCGAGTTCGGTGTGTAACGCGTATCCGTCGCGATCGCGGATTTCTGTATTCACTACAAAGCAAGTGAATACACTGTTGGCAGTTCTTTCAGAAGCGCGTTTCGTTTTTTTTTTACGCAGCACCAAGTACTGCTATGCAGGGCAATATATATAGCACGACGTGATATGAGAATATTTTGTCATCAAAATATATTATTGAGAAAATCGTATTTGATTATGTTACTATCTAATTTATCAGTAAGTGCACGGTCATGTTATTAATCATATTGAGTCCCCAAATAACATAATTGGCGAACCCTAATGGCCTGGTGGATATGCAACTGCTTTAATACGCATGGTTCGAATCCAAATTTGGATTGCTTTAGTATTGCATTTTGGAACGCAGAAATGCAAAGCCCTGTTACTCCCTAGTAATACATGGTAGTTATTATTTTACTAAGTTTACTGCGTTGACTCAAAACTTCTGCATAACTCTCACTTTGTTGGAAATTCCGTTGCGATATAAAACAGCAATACTAAGTATACAGATGCTTTTAATAGCGCACGCAAAAAGCATTATAAATGTAAATGACTAGGAAGGTCACGAGCCGGATCAAATTACACTTTTTTGTTTAAAACCTATTTGTGTATAACCAGGCATTTCACTTTTACAGTCTTAACGTTATCGTGTGTGTCTTTGTTATATAAAAAGATTTAAATGGTCTAATTACAAAGATTTAGTTTTCAGTAATACCTCATCCACTAAACACTTATTAATCCAAATAGTTTATGCTTTTATGTATTGTCCTGGTAATTAGTGATCTAAGTATGTACAAATGAATTGGAAGGTCACAAACAGTCAATCTCACAGGTCCGTGGAATAGCGGGGACTTTGACTTTCGGTCCAGTCAACCCCGGCTAAAATCCCCACCCTGCGTGGACGAACAGATGGTAAAATCCTCGCCAAATGCCGCCGCACCCCAGGGACCATAGGTAAGGCCTATTCCCGCTATATTTAAAGCGAAGGCAAAACCAACGCATTTACCCGGAACTACGGGGCCACCTGAAAGGTAAAAACACGGCCCATTTCCCCGGCTATCCCCGGTATACCCCCGGACACAAAAAATCACAAACAAGAATCATGGAAGAACAGCTCAAAACTACATAAACAGCACAGTGCCAGGGTTCGAATTTAGACTCGCATACTCGCAAAATGCGAGCGACATTTGGAAATTGCGAGTGACTTTTATTCAAGCTCGCAAAATTCTGCGAGTGGCTTTTTTTAAAAGGAAAGTAGAATAAACATGAACTTAATTCCGCTATGTAGTCGAGTGTAAACAGCATATAAGTGGCATGTTTACACTACCGGTATAAAGAAGACACTACGGAGTCACGCTCTAGTAGGTTTTCAAAAATAGAACAAATACGGAAAAGGCCGAGTTTTATCTCGAATCTTTCCGGGATGCTCCGAGGCGTGCATAATACAAAGTAAATACGAACGACATAATCACCTAGCTCAATCATTGGCTAAATTTAGCGCTTTTGCGCACTATATGTAAACCCCATCATCCTTTGAATATATTTCCGCCCAACTGTCAAAATGAATAGACTTCGTTGATCGATATATTTCATGGTCCAAAGTATCCACGCTACATTTACTGTTGCTTTTTTATTTTAAATGTATTATTTTATTGTTTTTAATACTTATAGGCTAATGAAATCTGTAGCGTGCTTGTCGAATGGGTATTAAATTACCCGATGGCGAGGGTATTAAAATATACAAAGTGAACAATGTCAAATTATTGGACAGCTTTGTTATCAAAAAGCTGCCACCATCAGACGAGTCTTTCTATACCCCCCAAATAGAATAAGCCATCAACAAGTTCTAGTAGTCGAGTCACTCAAGATTGATACTTTTTAATATTCATAATATGTCTTAGGTGTTAATTTCTACTTTAATTAGACAATATTATACGGGAATAAAGCAAATAATAAAATTGCAAGTTGATTTGTCATTTTGCGAGTTGCCTCAAAATGCACTCGCAAAATTTTGCAAGAGCTCCTCAAAGTTAAATTCGAACTCTGAGTGCATACATACTATATATAAAAAAAATCTAGATATGTTTATCAAGGATTGTTAAGTACCGCCTTGGAACGGTCAATAACATATAAATTTACTGGCGGTTTAAAGCAACTGTGCACCAGATGATCAATTTGCAAGAAAAAAAGAAAGTTGTCGAAAACTGACATTAACTTGGCATCGATGTGTACAATGCATTGAAACTTACTAACAGAAGTAACACATAGTTTGCAACTTATTTAAGTATAGCAGTTATTTCGTATTCTTCCATCAAAAAAGATTACTGGGTATGTCTACCTAGTAGAACTCATTCCTTACGCGTGATTGGCTAGTCGGTGTTATCACGTGATATTACCGAGTTAGGTGTATAGCTTAATTATGTCACCCAATAAGAAAAAGCTGTCGTAGCTCAGTGGATACGACGCTGGACTGCAATTTTGGCGACACAGGTTCAACCCCGGTCTCCGACACAATTTTTTTTTTACATTTCGGTACTGTTTTTACAATTATGATATCAAAGCGTAACACATTCTATTAAATAATTGTCCTTAGATTCGTTACAGAAATCTGGTGTACAGTCCCAGTTTACGTGCACAAACCTCACTCCAATACCCTTGTTCCAACAATCCTAAATAAAGAAAAAAACGTGAGTGATAAATCGAGAGTTTCCCTTATAAAGAGGACCGGAAATCATAAGCGGGAAATGTATACTAACAACTCTGTTAAAGGTAGCACACCCCTAATGGGCACCATTTCAAAACGATCAGCTTGATAATTTCTTAATGCGTATCATTTCCTGAATTCAAAAACAACATTTAAAAGAAACTTACTGTCAGTTTTATTACAGTTTTATTTAAATTTGAATTACCCTTCCCCCATATCAGAATTGTCGATAAAAAACGACATTTTCCGAGATATAAGAAAAATTCTTTATTTCATTTATTTTTCAACATTTTGGTAATAATTTGGTATCAGGCTTACAAGAAATATATTTGCATTCAGAAATCATACATTATTGATCACATCACCAACAAATATAATCATACTGTACTGAAATAGCCATATGGTATTTCAATTTTAACATACTGTTTATTCTTTATTAATACGGGCTTGAAGCGTTTGTCTGCACAAGCCCTCTTACGGTTTGTACGTGTACGCAAGGGACTACTTCTTTTAATTATCTTTGATCTTTTTGGAACATTATGCCATAAAATCAAAATGCTTTACCGTCTCATTGAAAAAAAAATAAAGTTTGTAATTCCCAGCCATTTATTTCAGTCGTGCCTGCAAGTTATAAAATCTTCGCAAAAGCTAATATTTATGTGTATAAATGTATTTAATTAGAGGGAGGGAGGGAGGGAGGGAGGGAGGGAGGGAGGGAGGAAGGAAGGAAGGAAGGAAGGAAGGAAGGAAGGAAGGAAGGAAGGAAGGAAGGAAGGAAGGAAGGAAGGAAGGAAGGAAGGAAGGAAGGAAGGGAGGGAGGGAGGGAGGGAGGGAGGGAGGGAGGGAGGGAGGAAAGGAAAGGAATGGAATGGAAGGGAGGGAGGGAGGGAGGGAGGGAGGGAGGGAGGGAGGGAGGGAGGGAGGGAGGGAAGGAAGGAAGGAAGGAAGGAATGGAAGGAAGGAAGGAAGGAATGGAAGGGAGGAAGGAAGGAATGGGAGGGAGGGAGGGAGGGAGGGAGGGGACTATAACAACCCTTGACATATAAGATTATTGAAAGGATTCAATGTTTTCATTTATAATTAGTGCAAATATCTAACCACAGAAGTCATTTTTTCTGTTCAACGTGTTGACAGGTCAGTATTTAACGAATACAACTGACCCAGGCCGTTAAATAATGTCCCTTCGTTCTGTGAAAAATGACCCTCGTAAAAGTTAATCAATGGCTATATTCACTATTTAGCTCCAATCAATTAGTCATACATTGCATTTAACCGCTGGCTATGGATTTTTGTATATTTTTGTGTAGACGGGAGTTAAATTTTCCTGTCTAATTTGTTTCTTTTGGTAAAGTTACCTGGTAATCTTATAATTACTTTCGCGAGCTTTAAATCAGTCACGTGTTTAAAGGTGTTTGGTCATTCTTAGAGGGAAAATTTAAATTGAAAGTCAAGTGTTCAGATTGAAGAATATCTTACTTGCTTTATTTAATCTTCGGAAAGTGAGTGTTTGTTTTTAAATGAGTTATGCCATTGTTTCCAATCGCATTGATATTTTGTTTTTATTTATTAAAAAAATCTCTTCAATGGGACAAGCGATAGCAGGTTTGTATGGTTATAATCGTTTTTCAGATAACTTTGAAAGAAAATCGAGTATTTAAACTTCAAAATTTAGGCTAAGCAGCTATAAACATTTCAAAGTACTTCTTGAACTTTTATTTAGATACGTTTAAGCTTTTTGGTACATTTTATAGCTCTTGTAATGTTAGAGAGAGGAATTTTTCAAAATTGTGTCAATTATTGGAGAATCGCTGTTTAGTTTAAACATTTCCATGAGTATAATCTGTGATTTATTGTAATTTTGAGGGTCTGGTTTAAATTTCTTAGTAGTATTGTCATCCTTTTTTCAGAAGAGCTGGGTATTTCTGCACAAGGGGCACGTTGACGGTAGCAGTGTAAACACAGTGACGTCTGGCGTCCAGTGAAATGTTCTTGCGTGTTAGATATATACAGTTTTCAACAGATATGTGAGTAAAACAGCCTATTGTAATTGATTGGGATTCAGAAATTGCAGTCATCTATGAAATGTTTTTTGTGTGTGTCAATTTTGTTCTTGAAGTACCTGAAGGTTTGTTTTAAATATGATTTATACATGGATTCTGATCTTATTTGAGATATGCAGGACTTTTTCAGAAAGACGAATACGACTATATTGTTTAATAAAACACGTTATGCACATTTCAGGAAGACCAATATTTACATATGTATGTGTTTTGTACTGGTGTACTGGTGTATGTACTCTGATATACTCGCGTTAGTTTTCGATGTCGAAGTGGTGGGACATATTATTTGTTGTGACCAGTCAGCACCAGGTTCGCACCTGGGATCGCTGTACGGACGTATACACCTTGTGTTGTCAACGTGTCGATGCCAAAGACTCACTCACAAGACTTTGGGTTTTTATTCATGCATTTGTGACAAAAAACAGAGAAAGGTGGTGGAAAATTCCATGCGTTTTATACATCAAGTTCGTTATGCTATACAGAGACTGCCATTAGGGCCATATCACAATTTAAGTGGTCACCAGATTCAAACCCGGGCTCGTTGTGCGGACGTTCGACCGACGCATTACCATGGTAACCATGCCGAAGAGATACAAGTACGAGAACATCTCAACAGATATGTGAGCTGAAATACCCATTGTTTAAAATTATTACTTATTAAGAAACTGTCGTTACGTTTTTGCTAGTTTTCAATTATAGTTTTTAGATGTGACTGCAGTTTTCTATCATTTGAACACGGATATAAAATATTTATTACAAAATTTGAGGATATTGTCCATAAAAAGGAAGGCATTTACAGTTGCATGTTTTCTTGGGGCGGGTTATCAACGCCAGTTAAGTCATATGAATTCACGAATTTAGTGTACTGTAGCCCTTTTACAGTTATGCCCCTTAGAAGTGTGAAAAACAGTCTGGAAAAAAGGACACCCGTCTACAAATAATAAGCAAAACACAAGATTAATCGGTAAGTTCACATAGAAAGTTATACTTTGGTATACAAACATAAAGGACTATTATCAGAGTGTCTTTTTTACTTCTATTGTGGTGGTGTTTTTGTTGTTGACCAAAAATAATTATTAGACAATGATTTACAGTTACTTATTGATTGATAAAAAACACTCTGTTTACAGTTTACAACATGTTGGAGGTTAAAAGGGACTATTTATTCTTTCTCAACTAATGGAGGGGATTCAAAATCAGATCATGTGGAACATGACAAATTTGTTAAATACTGGCTACAACACACCAGTTAATTGTTACCTGTGACATCCCCCACAGGTCCGGGGGTATACCGGGAATAGCGGTGGAAATGGGCCATGTTTTTACCAGGTGGATCTGCAGTGCCAGGTGAATGTGGTGGTTTTGTCTTAAATAATAGGGAATGTTCTTTGACTAGCATTTCTAGGGTACAGGGGCATTTGACGGGGATTTTACCTGCAGTTCGTATCCGCAGGGCGGGGATTTTACCAGGGATTGGCCGGACCAAAAGTCAAAGTCCCTGCTATTCCCCGGACATGGGAGGGCTGTGGTTACTATTGACTGGTACATCAGCATAACTTTATAGGTCTTGATATCTCTAAAGCCGTGAACATATATTCAGAAGAATATCAATAATTGACTAAAAGTGATCCAATTGGGGTAAAACTATCATTTTCCATACATTAAAATGGAACCAGTTTTGCTAAATCAAAAATATACCAGTAGTCGTATTACATCAGCCAATTGATTTAAAGGACTCCAATTTTGGTAAATTGCTTGAAAGAACACAACAATTATAAGATCCATGTTTTATGACACAAACATGCCATATCCCATATCAATTGGTCCCCCGGAATTCACAATAAATATGTCTGAGATGAAATATTTTTAATGCAAGCAAAGCATTGACATAATAAGTGTCTCATAGAAAAATATATGCTTTGAAATATACATTTTACTTCAGTTTTCATGATTCAGTTTTGGTTAAAATAATTTTCAGGTAAAAATATATACATGTAGTACTCACATACTGACAAACAACTTGATATAAGAGGTTTAAAATTTACATATATAGTAATTGCAGAAGTGGGTTGTGTCCTTTGTAATAGCTGTACATTGTTTATTCATGTCACATTATATATAATCTATCAAATTTAAACAGGTATTTGGATTAATATTGTTCAATAGCTGAAGATTGGATGCTTTACACAACCAAACAAATGTGTGAGGACTTTTAAGGTTGAAGAACTTCCAAGTTGCAGTTTTAACAGTTTCTGCTTATATTGGAAATTTGAAAAAAACTGTAAGGATGTAAATTAATGAAGTGGAAGTAATTGTTGATTGCTTTTGCTAAATTAATTGAGTTAAAACCACATTATTGTGTGCAAATAGGAACAAGATACTTGTGTAATAATATGTGTATTATAAATTGAATTCTGGTACTTTTACATCTACAAATAACTTGATGTATAAGAGGTTTGGAATTTAAATAGGATTACTGATTGCGTACGGCAGTTTTTATAGTTTCTGCTTAAATCAGGAGTTGGAAGATGAAAAAACTGTTATGTATCAATGAAGTCAAAGCTGTTGATTAATAAATTGATTTGTGGTAGTTATACTAACAAACAACTTGATGTATAAGAGGTTTGGCATTTAAATAGAATTACTGATTGCGGACGGCAGTTTTTATAGTTTTTGCTTATATTGGGATTTGGAAGTTTGAAAAAAACTTTTCTGTATCAATGAAGTGGAAGTTGTTGATTGCTTTTGCTAATTGAGTTAAAAAAAACTTTTTGTGTATACAAATAGGAACATAAAACTTGTGATATGTGTATTATAAATTGAAATGTGGTACTTATGTTGACAAACAACTTCATTTTTATAAAATATTTTGAATTAACATAGTGATTTAGTGACTTAGTGATTATGGACGGCAGTTTTAATAGTTTCTGCTTATATTGGGAGTTGATAGTTTGAAAAAACTGTTTTGTATCAATGAAGTGGAAGTTGTTGACTATTATTACTTTTGCTAATTGAGTTAAACCCCATTATTGAGTACAAATAGGAACATAATAGTAATACTTGTGTTATGTGTTTTATAAATTTAATTGTGGTACTTATACTGAAAAACAACTTGATATAAGAGATTTGGAATTAACATAGTGATTACTGATTGCGGACGGCAGTTTTTATAGTTTCTGCTGATATTGGGAGTTGGAAGATTAAAAAACTGTTACATATCAATGAAGTGGAAGTTGTTGATTAATAACTTGATTTGGGGTACTTATACTGACAAACAACTTGATGGTTATAAGAGGTTAGGAACTAACATAGTGATTTAGTGACTTAGTGATTATGGACGGCAATTTTAATAGTTTCTGCTGATATAGGGAGTTGATAGTTTGAAAAAACTATTCTGTATCAATGAAGTTGAAGTTGTTGATGAATAAATTGATTTGTGGTACTTATACTGAAAAACAACTTGATGTATAAAAGGTTTGGCATTTAAATAGAATTACTGATTGCGGACAGCAGTTTTTATAGTTTCTGCTGATATTGGGAGTTGGAGGTTTGAAAAAACTGTTCTGTATAAATGAAGTGGCAGTTGTTGATTACTTACGCTAAGTGAGTTAAAAAAAACCTTTTTGAATACAAATAGGAACATAATATTTGTTTTATGTGTGTTATAAATTGAATTGTGGTTCTTATGCTGACAAACAACTTGATTTTTATGAAAGATTTGGAATTAACCTAGTGATTTAGTGACTTAGTGATTATGGATGGCAGTTTTAATAGTTTCTGCTGATATTGGGAGTTGATAGTTTGAAAAAAACTGTTCTGTATCAATGAAGTGGAAGTTGTTGATTATAACTTTTGTTAATTGAGTTAAACGCCATTGTTGAGTACAAATAGGAACATAATAGTAATACTTGTGTTATGTGTTTTATAAATTGAATTGTGGTACTTATACTGAAAAACAACTTGATATAAGAGATTTGGAATTAACATAGTGAATACTAATTGCGGACGGCAGTTTTTATAGTTTCTGCTGATATCGGGAGTTGGAAGATTAAAAAACTGTTACATATCAATGAAGTGGAAGTTGTTGATTAATAACTTGATTTGGGGTACTTATACTGACAAACAACTTGATTTTTATGAAAGATTTGGAATTAACCTAGTGATTTAGTGACTTAGTGATTATGGACGGCAGTTTTAATAGTTTCTGCTGATATAGGGAGTTGATAGTTTGAAAAAACTGTTCTGTATCAATGAAATTGAAGTTGTTGATGAATAAATTGATTTGTGGTACTTTATACTGACAAACAACTTGATGTATAAGAGGTTTGGAATTTAAATAGGATTACTAATTGCGGACAGCAGTTTTTATAGTTTCTGCTGATATTGGGAGTTGGAGGTTTGAAAAAACTGTTCTGTATAAATGAAGTGGCAGTTGTTGATAACTTTTGCTAAGTGAGTTAAAAACGCCTTTTTGAATACAAATAGGAACATAATACTTGTGTTATGTGTCTTATAAATTGAATTGTGGTACTTAACGCTGACAAACAACTTGATTTTTATGAAAGATTTGGAATTAACTTAGTGATTTATAGACTTAGTGATTATGGACAGTAGTTTTAATAGTTTCTGCCTATATTACAAGTTGGAGGTTTGAAAAAACTATTCTGTATCAATGAAGTGGAAATTGTTGATTTATTTTGCTAATTGAGTGAAACCAAATTATTAAGTACAAATAGGACCATAAGTAATATACTTATGTGTATTATTAATTGAATTGTGATACTTTAACAGAGAAAAACATAAATGTACATGTATGAGAGGTTTGGAACATAGTGATTTAGTGATTGCTGACCGCAGTTTTAATAGTTTCTGCTTGTATTGTAAAAATGTGTTGTTATGTTTATAGAGTGTGCCTAATGGCCCGGGTTTTGTTGTTTAGTGTTTACAGTATGTGCCCTCGCCGGGATTTTAATTTTAAGTGTTGTTTACTTTTAACCATGTATTGTTATTTTAACAGTATTTGCCCTTGCCGGGATTTTATTTTTAAGTGTTGTTCACTTTTAACCATGTATTGTTTTGTTTACAGAATGTGCCCTCGCCGGGA
The DNA here is from genome assembly GCF_026914265.1 of Mya arenaria. NCBI lineage: Eukaryota > Metazoa > Mollusca > Bivalvia > Myida > Myidae > Mya > Mya arenaria. The sequence continues at coordinate 33,866,052 of NC_069126.1, forward strand.
TTTTATTTTTAAGTGTTGTTCACTTTTAACCATGTATTGTTTTGTTTACAGTATGTGCCCTTGCCAGGATTTTATGGTTTAGTGTTGTTCATTTTTAACCATGTATTGTTTTGTTTACAGTATGTGCCCTCGCCAGGATTTTATTTTTAAGTGTTGTTTACTTTTAACCATGTATTGTTTTGTTTACAGAATGTGCCCTGGCCGGAATTTTATAGTTTAGTGTTGTTCACTTTTAACGATGTATTATTATGTTTACAGAATGTGCCCTGGCCGGGATTTTATGGTTTAGTGTTGTTTACTTCTAACCTTGCATTGTTATGTTTACTGTATGTGCCCTCGCTGGGATTTTATTGTTTAGTGTTGTTCACTTCTAACCTTGCATTATTATGTTTACTGTATGTGCCCTTGCCGGGATTTCATTGTTTAGTATTGTTCACTTCTAATCTTGCATTGTTATGTTTACTGTATCAGAGCCCTTGCCAGGATTTTATTGTTTAGTATTGTTTACTTTTAACCATATATTGTTATGTTTACAAAATGTGCCCTCGCTGGGATTTTATTGTTTAGTGTTGTTTAATTTTAACCATGTATTGTTCTGTATACAGTATAGGCCCTGGCCGGGATTTTATTGTTTAGTGTTCTTTACTTTTAACCATGTATTGTTTTGTTTACAGTATGTGCCCTCGCAGGGATTTTATTTTTAAGTGTTGTTTACTTTTAACCATGTTTTGTTTTGTTTACTTTTAACCTTATTTGTTATGTTTACAGAATGTGCCCTCCCCAGGATTTTATTGTTAAGTGTTGTTTACTTCTAACCTTGTATTGTTTTGTTTACAGTATGTGCCCTCGCTGGGAATTTATTGTTTAGTGTTGTTCACTTCTAACCTTGCATTATTATGTTTACTGTATGTGCCCTTGCCGGGATTTCATTGTTTAGTGTTGTTCACTTCTAATCTTGCATTGTTATGTTTACTGTATGAGCCCTTGCCAGGATTTTATTGTTTAGTATTGTTTACTTTTAACCATATATTGTTATGTTTACAGAATGTGCCCTCGCTGGGATTTTATTGTTTAGTGTTGTTTAATTTTAACCATATATTGTTTTGTATACAGTATAGGCCCTGGCCAGGATTTTATTGTTTAGTGTTGTTTACTTTTAACCATGTATTGTTTTGTTTACAGTATGTGCCCTCGCAGGGATTTTATTTTTAAGTGTTGTTTACTTTTAACCATGTTTTGTTTTGTTTACTTTTAACCTTATTTGTTATGTTAACAGAATGTGCCCTCGCCAGGATTTTATTGTTTAGTGTTGTTTACTTTTAACCATGTATTGTTTTGTTTACAGTATGTGCCCTGGCCGGGATTTTATTGTTTAGTGTTGTTTACTTTTAACCATGTTTTGTTTTGTTTACTTTTAACCATGTATTGTTATGTTTACAGTTTGTGCCCTCGCCGGGATTTTATTTTGAAGTGTTGTTTTACTTTTAACCATGTATTGTTTTGTTTACAGTATGTGCCCTCGCCGGGATTTTATTTTTAGTGTTGGTTACTTTTAACCATGTATTGTTTTGTTTTCTTTTAACTATGTATTGTTTTGTTTACAGCATGTGCCCTCGCCAGGATTTTATTTTTAAGTGTTTTTTTTTTTTTAACCATGTATTGTTTTGTTTACATCATGTGCCCTCGCCGGGATTTTATTTTTAAGTGTTGTTTACTTTTTACCATGTATTGTTTTGTTTACAGTATGTGCCCTCGACGGGAGTTTATTTTTAAGTGTTGTTTACTTTTAACCATGTATTGTTTTGTTTACAGTATGTGCCCTCGCCGGGATTTTATTTTTAAGGTGTTGTTTACTTTTAACCATGTATTGTTTTGTTTACAGTATGTTCCCTGGCCGGGATTTTATTGTTTATTGTTGTTTACTTTTTACCATGTATTGTTTTGTTTACAGTATTGTGCCCTCGCCGGGATTTCATTTTTATGTGTTGTTAACTTTTAGCCATGTATTGTTTTGTTTACAGTATGTGCCCTGGCCAGGACTTGATTGTTAAGTGTTGTTTACTTTTAACCATGTATTGTTTTGTTTACAGTAGGTGCCCTAGCCGGGATTTTATTGTTTAGTGTTGTTTACTTTTAACCATGTATTGTTTTGTTTACAGTATGTGCCCTGGCCGGGATTTTATTGTTTAGTGTTGTTTACTTTTAACCATGTATTATTTTGTTTACAGTATGTGCCCGCGCCGGGATTTTATTTTTAAGTGTTGTTTACTTTTAACCATGTATTGTTTTGTAAACAGTATGACTGTGCCCTCGCCGGGATTTTATTTTTAAGTGTTGTTTTCTTTTAACCATGTATTGTTTTTGTTTACAGTATGTGCCCTGGCCTGGATTTTAATGTTTATTGATGTTTACTTTTAACCATGTATTGTTTTGTTTACAGTATGTGCCCTAGCCGGAATTTTATTGTTTAGTGTTGTTTACTTTTAACCATGTATTGTTTTGTTTACAGTATGTGCCCTGGCCGGGATTTTATTGTTTAGTGTTGTTTACTTTTAACCATGTATTGTTTTGTTTACAGTATGTGCCCTGGCCGAGATTTTATTTTTAAGTGTTGTTTACTTTTAACCATGTATTGTTTTGTTAACAGTATGACTGTCCCTCGCCGGGATTTCATTTTTAAGTGTTGTTTACTTTTAACCATGTATTGTTTTGTTTACAGTATGTGTCCTTGCCGAGATTTTAATTTTAAGTGTTGTTTACTTTTAACCATGTATTGTTTTGTTTACAGTATGTGCCCTAGCCGGGATTTTATTGTTTAGTGTTGTTTACTTTTAACCATGTATTGTTTTGTTTACAGTATGTGCCCTGGCCGGGATTTTATTGTTTAGTGTTGTTTACTTTTAACCATGTATTGTTTTGTTTACAGTATGTGCCCGCGCCGGGATTTTATTTTTAAGTGTTGTTTACTTTTAACCATGTATTGTTTTGTTAACAGTATGACTGTGCCCTCGCCGGGATTTTATTTTTAAGTGTTGTTTTCTTTTAACCATGTATTGTTTTGTTTACAGTATGTGCCCTGGCCTGGATTTTAATGTTTAGTGTTGTTTACTTTTAACCATGTATTGTTTTGTTTACAGCATGTGCCCTAGCCGGGATTTTATTGTTTAGTGTTGTTTACTTTTAACAATGTATTGTTTTGTTTACAGTATGTGCCCTGGCCGGGATTTTATTGTTTAGTGTTGTTTACTTTTAACAATGTATTGTTTTGTTTACAGTACGTGCCCTGGCCAGGATTTTATTGTTAAGTGTTGTTTACTTTTAACCATGTATTGTTTTGTTTACAGTATGTGCCCTGGCCAGGATTTTATTGTTTAGTGTTGTTTACTTTTAACCATGTATTGTTTTGTTTACAGTATGTGCCCTGGTCGGGATTTTATTGTTTAGTGTTGTTCACTTTTAACCATGTATTGTTTTGTTTACAGTATGTGCCTTGGCCGGGATTTCATTGTTTAGTGTTGTTTACTTTTAACCATGTATTGTTTTGTTTACAGTATGTGCCCTAGCCGGGATTTTAATTTCAAGTGTTGTTTACTTTTAACCATGTATTGTTATGTTTACAGTATGTGCCCTAGCCGGGATTTTATTGTTTAGTGTTGTTTACTTTTAACCATGTATTGTTTTGTTTACAGTATGTGCCCTGGCCGGGATTTTATTGTTTAGTGTTGTTTACTTTTAACCATGTATTGTTTTGTTTACAGTATGTGCCCGCGCCGGGATTTTATTTTTAAGTGTTGTTTACTTTTAACCATGTATTGTTTTGTTAACAGTATAACTGTGCCCTCGCCGGGATTTTATTTTTAAGTGTTGTTTACTTTTAACCATGTATTGTTTTGTTTACAGTATGTGTCCTTGCCGAGATTTTAATTTTAAGTGTTGTTTACTTTTAACCATGTATTGTTTTGTTTACAGTATGTGCCCTAGCCGGGATTTTATTGTTTAGTGTTGTTTACTTTTAACCATGTATTGTTTTGTTTACAGTATGTGCCCTGGCCGGGATTTTATTGTTTAGTGTTGTTTACTTTTAACCATGTATTGTTTTGTTTACAGTATGTGCCCGCGCCGGGATTTTATTTTTAAGTGTTGTTTACTTTTAACCATGTATTGTTTTGTTAACAGTATGACTGTGCCCTCGCCGGGATTTTATTTTTAAGTGTTGTTCACTTTTAACCATGTATTGTTTTGTTTACAGTATGTGCCTTTGCCGGGATTTCATTGTTTAGTGTTGTTTACTTTTAACCATGTATTGTTTTGATTACAGTATGTGCCCTCGCCGGGATTTTAATTTCAAGTGTTGTTTACTTTTAACCATGTATTGTTTTGTTTACTTTCAACCATGTATTGTTATGTTTACAGAATTTGCCCTGGTCGGGATTTTATTTTTAAGTGTTGTTTACTTTTAACCATGTATTGTTTTGTTTACTTTTAACCATGTATCGTTATGTTTACAGTTTGTGCCCTCGCCGGTATTTTATTTTTAAGTGTTGTTCACTTTAAACCATGTATTGTTTTGTTTACAATATGTGCCCTGGCCGGGATTTTATTGTTTAGTGTTGTTTACTTTAACCATGTATTGTTTTGTTTACAGTATTTACCCTCGCTGGGATTTTATTTTTAAGTGTTGTTCACTTTTAACCATGTATTGTTTTGTTTACAGTATGTGCCCCGGCAGGGATTTTATTGTTTAGTGTTGTTTACTTTAACCATGTATTATTTTGTTTACAGTATGTGCCCTCGCTAGGATTTTATTTTTAAGTGTTGTTTACTTTTAACCATGTATTGTTTTGTTTACTTTTAACCAAGTATTGTTATTTTTACAGTTTGTCCCCTCGCCGGGATTTTATTTTTAAGTGTTGTTTACTTTTAACCATGTATTGTTTTGTTTACTTTTAACCATGTATTGTTATGTTTACAGTTTGTGCCCTCGCCGGGATTTTATTTTTAAGTGTTGTTCACTTTTAACCATGTATTGTTTTGTTTACAGTATGTGCCCCGGCCGGGATTTTATTGTTTAGTGTTGTTTACTTTAACCATGTATTGTTTTGTTTACAGTATGTGCCCTCGCTGGGATTTTATTTTTAAGTGTTGTTTACTTTTAACCATGTATGTTTTGTTTAACCAAGTATTGTTATTTTTACAGTTTGTGCCCTCGCCGGGATTTTATTTTTAAGTGTTGTTTACTTTTAACCATGTATTGTTTTGTTTACAGTATGTGCCCTCGCCGGGATTTTATTTTTAAGTGTTGTTTACTTTTAACCATGTATTGTTTCGTTAACAGTATGACTGTGCCCTCGCCGGGATTTTATTGTTTAGTGTTGTTTACTTTAACCATGTATTGTTTTGTTTACAGTATGTGCCCTTGCTGGGAATTTATTTTTAGTATTGTTTACTTTTAACCATGTATTGTTTTGTTTACAGTTTGTGCCCTCGCCGGGATTTTATTTATAAGTGTTTTTTTACTTTTAACCATGTATTGTTTTGTTTACAGTATGTACCCTCGCCGGGATTTTATTTTTAAGTGTTGTTTACTTTTAACCATGTATTGTTTTGTTTACAGTATGTGCCCTTGCCGAGATTTTTTTTTTAAGTGTTGTTTACTTTTAACCATTTATTGTTTTGTTTACAGTATGTGCCCTCGCTGGAATTTTATTTTTAAGTGTTGTTTACTTTTAACCATGTTTTGTTTTGTTTACTTTTAACCTTATTTGTTATGTTAACAGAATGTGCCCTCGCCAGGATTTTATTGTTTAGTGTTGTTTACTTTTAACCATGTATTGTTTTGTTTACAGCATGTGCCCTAGCCGGGATTTTATTGTTTAGTGTTGTTTACTTTTAACCATGTATTGTTTTGTTTACAGTATGTGCCCTGGTCGGGATTTTATTTTTAAGTGTTGTTTACTTTTAACCATGTATTGTTTTGTTTACAGTATGTGCCTTGGCCGGGATTTCATTGTTTAGTGTTGTTCACTTTTTACCATGTATTGTTTTGTTTACAGTATGCCCTCGCCGGGATTTTAATTTTAAGTGTTGTTTACTTTTAACCATGTATTGTTATGTTTACAGTTTGTGCCCTCGCCAGGATTTTATTTTTAAGTGTTGTTTACTATTAACCATGTATTGTTTTGTTTACAGAATTTGCCCTGTTCAGGATTTTGTTTTTAATTGTTGTTTACTTTTAACCATGTATTGTTTTGTTTACTTTTAACCATGTATTGTTATATTTACAGTTTGTGCCCTCGACGGGATTTTATTTTTAAGTGTCGTTTACTTTTAACCATGTATTGTTTTGTTTACAGTATGTGCCCTCGCCGGGATTTTATTGTTTAGTGTTGTTTACTTTAACCATGTATTGTTTTGTTTACAGTATGTGCCCTGGTCGGGATTTTATTTTTAAGTGTTGTTTACTTTTAACCATGTATTGTTTTGTTAACAGTATGACTGTGCCCTCGCCGGGATTTTATTTTTAAGTGTTGTTTACTTTAACCATGTATTGTTTTGTTTACAGTATGTGCCCTGGCCGGGATTTTAATGTTTAGTGTTGTTTACTTTTAACCATGTATTGTTTTGTTTACTGTATGTGCCCTGGCCGGGATTTTATTGTTTAGTGTTGTTTACTTTTAACCATGTATTGTTTTGTTTACAGTATGTGCCCTGGCCAGGATTTTATTGTTTAGTGTTGTTTACTTTTAACCATGTATTGTTTTTTTTACAGTATGTGCCCTGGTCGGGATTTTATTGTTTAGTGTTGTTCACTTTTAACCATGTATTGTTTTGTTTACAGTATGTGCCTTGGCCGGGATTTCATTGTTTAGTGTTGTTTACTTTTTACCATGTATTGTTTTGTTTACAGTATGTGCCCTCGCCGGGATTTTAATTTTAAGTGTTGTTTACTTTTAACCATGTATTGTTATGTTTACAGTTTGTGCCCTCGCCGGGATTTTATTTTTAAGTGTTGTTCACTTTTAACCATGTATTGTTTTGTTTACAGTATGTGCCCTGGCCGGGATTTTATTGTTTAGTGTTGTTTACTTTAACCATGTATTGTTTTGTTTACAGTATGTGCCCTCGCTGGGATTTTATTTTTAAGTGTTGTTTACTCTTAACCGTGTATTGTTTTGTTCACTTTTAACCATGTATTGTTTTGTTTACAGTATGTGCCCTCGCCGGGATTTTATTGTTTAGTGTTGTTTACTTTTACCATGTATTGTTTTGTTTACAGTATGTGCCCTAGCTGGGATTTTATTTTAAAGTGTTGTTTACTTTTAACCATGTATTGTTTTGTTTACTTTTAACCATGTATTGTTATGTTTACAGAATTTGCCCTGGTCGGGATTTTATTTTTAATTGTTGTTTACTTTTAACCATGTATTGTTTTGTTTACTTTTAACCATGTATTGTTATATTTACAGTTTGTGCCCTCGACGGGATTTTATTTTTAAGTGTTGTTTACTTTTAACCATGTATTGTTTTGTTTACAGTATGTGCCCTTGCCGGGATTTTATTTTTAAGTGTTGTTCACTTTTAACCATGTATTGTTTTGTTTACAGTATGTGCCCTGGCCGGGATTTTATTGTTTAGTGTTGTTTACTTTAACCATGTATTGTTTTGTTTACAGGATGTGCCCTCGCTGGGATTTTATTTTTAAGTGTTGTTTACTCTTAACCGTGTAATGTTTTGTTCACTTTTAACCATGTATTGTTTTGTTTACAGTATGTGCCCTCGCCGGGATTTTATTATTTAGTGTTGTTTACTTTAACCATGTATTGTTTTGTTTACAGTATGTGCCCTAGCTGGGATTTTATTTTTAAGTGTTGTCTACTTTTAACCATGTATTGTTTTGTTTACTTTTAACCATGTTTTGTTATGTTTACAGAATTTGCCCTTGCCAGGATTTTATTTTTAAGTGTTGTTCACTTTTAACCATGTTTTGTTATGTTTACAGAATTTGCCCTTGTCAGGATTTTATTGTTCAGTGTTGTTCACTTTTAACCTTGTATTGTTATGTTTACAGTTTGTGCCCTGGCCGGGATTTTATTGTTTAGTGTTGTTTACTTTCAACCATGTATTGTTATGTTTACAGTATGTGCCCTGGTTGGGATTTTATTGTTTAGTGTTGTTCACTTTTAACTCTGTTTTGTTATGTTTACAGAATGTATCTGGGCAGAGGTTTTGCTGCTTATTTTTGTTCACTTGACCATGTCATGTTTTTGTTAACATAATATGTTAATGGTTGTGTTTTTGTTTACATAATATGCTTGGGACACAGCCTTTTGTTTTCTAACTGTTGTTTATTTATAATCATGTCTTGTTGTTGGTGGGTGTTGTTTATGATCGTGTTTTTGTTTTACATAATTTGCTTGGGTTCTTATGTAAACAAGAACACAGCCTTTTGTTTTCTAACTGTTGTTTATTTATAATCATGTCTTGTTGGTGGTGGGTGTTATTTATGATCGTGTTTTTGTTTTCATAATTTGCTTGGGTTCTTATGTAAACAAGAACACAGCCTTTTGTTTTCTAATTGTTGTTTATTTATAATCATGTCTTGTTGGTGGCGGGTGTTATTTATGATTGTGTTTTTGTTTTCATACTTTGCAGAGCTTGTGGTGCAGCCCTTTAAATACAGTATGTACCCTGGCCGGGATTTTATTGTTTAGTGTTGTTTACTTTTAACCATGTATTGTTTTGTTTACTGTATGTGCCCTGGCCGGGATTTTATTGTTTAGTGTTGTTTACTTTTAACCATGTATTGTTTTGTTTACTGTATGTGCCCTGGCCGGGATTTTATTGTTTAGTGTTGTTTACTTTTAACCATGTATTGTTTTGTTTACTGTATGTGCCCTGGCCGGGATTTTATTGTTTAGTGTTGTTCACTTTTAACTCTGTTTTGTTATGTTTACACTATGTGCCCAGAGTTGCAGGGGATTTATGGTTTAGCGTTGTTCACTTTTAACTATGTATTGTACTTTTAATCATGTATTGTTATGTTTACAGTATTTACCCTCACTGGGATTTTATTGTTTAGTGTTGTTCACTTTCAACCATGTATTGTTTTGTTTACAGTATGTGCCCTCGCCGGGATTTTAATTTTAAGTGTTGTTTACTTTTAACCATGTATTGTTATTTTTACAGTATTTGCCCTTGCCGGGATTTTATTTTTAAGTGTTGTACACTTTTAACCATGTATTGTTATGTTTACAGAATGCGCCCTTGCGGGGATTTTATTGTTCAGTGTTGTTCACTTTTAACCTGTATTGTTATGTTTACAGTATGTGCCCTGGCTGGGATTTTATTGTTTAGTGTTGTTTACTTTCAACCATGTATTGTTATGTTTACGGTATGTGCCCTGGTCGGGATTTTATTGTTTAGTGTTGTTCACTTTTAACTCTGTTTTGTTATGTTTACAGAATGTATCTGGGCAGAGGTTTTGCTGCTTATTTTTGTTCACTTTACCATGTCTTGTTTTTGTTAACATAATATGTTGATGGTTTTGTTTTTGTTTACATAATATGCTTGGGTTATTATGTAAACAAGAACACAACCTTTTGTTTTCTAACTGTTGTTTATTTATAATCATGTCTTGTTGGTGGTGGGTGTTGTTTATGGTTGTGTTTTTGTTTACATAATTTGCTTGGGTTATTATGTAAACAAGAACACAGCCTTTTGTTTTCTAATTGTTGTTTATTTATAATCATGTCTTGTTGGTGGAGGGTGTTGTTTATGGTTCTGTTTTTGTCTACATAATTTGCTTGGGTTATTATGTAAACAAGAACACATCCTTTTGTTTTCTAATTGTTGTTTATTAATAATCATGTCTTGTTGGTGGCGGGTGTTATTTATGATTGTGTTTTTGTTTTCATACTTTGCAGAGCTTGTGGTGCAGCCCTTCAAATATGGATCGAAAATATGGTGTGTGTTTGAACTTGTGAGAGTTTTGTAAAGAGGTGCCTGTTGTGTCCTCTTTGTACAATTGCATAGGCTGTCAAACTTTAACTTAAGGCAGGACTTGTTCAGTCTTTACTATTAAATGCTCAGTATATCACTGACAGGTATTTAGATTCCAACCTTTGGTCAAACATTTCAGAAAAGTCTTAAATGTTATTGTAATGTTTAACTTTTATGTGCACCTCCATTTCATGAATTTCAGAAAAGTCAACAGTCTGTCCAGATAACCCATCTTAAGGGTCCAGACAATAAGCTGATGCAGAGGAAACATAGATAACTGGTACATCTGATGGTAGCTTTGATTGTTACAAATGTCGGTAGCCAAAGTGTTTAAAGTCTCATGCCAGAGAGTCTTTTAAGCCATTCCCTTCACCAAGCTTTTCTGTTGTTTGTTTTGAAGAAAGCTCAGGCTGTTTAAAGATCTATTTGGTGACATCATTGTAGTGAAAAACTTTAGAAACATGATTGTCTGCAGATTTCCACAGAATTGAGTTGCTCTTAGACCCCCCCCCCCCCCAAAAAAAAAAAAACTGGTAGCCTTCTGTTGTTTCTTTAGTTTTGACACACGACAAATATTGAAGTTTGTAAACAGTTGTATCCTATTTCCTTGTGCAGATATTGGATATGTGACGGAAGCGACTTTGTAGAGGTGTTGTTGTGTCAATGGTGGCCTGTAATTATTGAGGACGTCCTCGTGGAAGTGTTCCAGGTACATTTAGGAAGAAAGGCAGATATCAATTGTAGTGCTAGACCACATTAATTTTGTATTTCTCTTATATTTTGTTCTGTCATTTTTGGATTGTATACAGTAACTTGATTTTACAAAAGTAAATGTGAATGTTTTTAGAAAACACGCATTTAAGTACAATTTTTACAATCTGATTTTTTTCATCTTATAATTTTTCACAAATTCTATAATCATTTAACTTTTGAAATTTACTTTTGAAGGAGAGGGAAGACCCGGAAGTGGTCAAGGTCATCCAAGAGGTGGGACCAGGCTGATGGACATTAGCTTTTCCATCTATGGAAAAGTAGGTTAATGAAGATACTACATAATAATTTATAATATTTCCATAACACATTTGCTTAAGATTTTTACCAAAAATATTTACCCAAATAGATGGAAATCTCTAGTCGTCCAGCATGTAAATTACAAGTATTTTGATATTGTGTTGGGGACATGGCACCGTTCAGTAAATATGTTCCATTGCATTGAAGATTATACCACCATGACTCACCATTTCAATTATACAAATGTTTTTGCACAGCAATACGACAGGGTGTGCAGGGCCAACGTCAACATGAATCATCTACGCCACAGGCTTGTACGACAAGGAGGGAAAAGATGGAGGAGAGGGATGTGGACCAGCTTCTCCGAGAGAAGAAACCAGACTGATGGACCACTCACCTAGTAAGATATGATTTTAAGGTCTGTTATGGCACCTCTTTGAAAATACACCATAAGTGGCAATGCCTGATGATGATGCTGATGCTGATGGTGCTGATGATGATGATGATGATGATGATGATGATGATGGTCTACCATTTTCTGTAGTATGTTTTATGTCTGACCTCGACTGTTGCCTTTAAAGACTGATTTTTTTAAGAATATATATCATAATGCATCATCTGTTGTCTGTGAATATGGAATATGTAAATTTTTAATGCATAATTCATTTTTAAATTCCACACACTCCATTACAGTTTGGGACTTGACCCAGCAGTTCTTTTTCCCCCATCATGCCCAGCAGACTGGTCCAACATTTTTCAAGCTCCACAGAAATGTGCAGTCTGGAAATTGGCTACCTTTTGGAGTATGTGCATAAGGCTCAGGTACATTGTAGATCTTAAAAACTGAGTTCATGTATTATTCAACTGTGTAAATAGACATGTTTTTTTCAACTTTTCATTTACCTTGAGTCAATTTTTACTTCCTTCCTGTTGTTCCTAAATTGAGATGAAATACATGTGCGCAGTGCAGTTCAAAAGATTTATGTCGTAATGTTAACATACTTTTAACATTTTATTCACTGTATAGTACCATAGGTCAATGTCATTATCTTAATGTAGTAATGTTTTAATAACTTTTCTAATTGACATGCGCATGTATCTGTTGAAGGACTACATATGCGGATTGAGATATCTAGGAAAGTCATTAGGAGTTTCTTGGCCATTTTCCATCCAAAACAACCTCAGTTGTTTATGGACGGTTTACAAGGTCAGATATCTTGACATTTAACTATCCTGCAGTAAGATCAGACAGTAATTTAAATTTTCAATTTAGCAGTTAAATTTTATGATGTTTCTTATGGGAATCATAATTCTTAATGCAATATTTTTATGCACTTTAATCAATTTAAACGTTGATGTACAAAATACACAGTAAAACACTACAATCCATTTAAACTATTATGTTATTTGTTTACAAACTTCTTCTACAGATGAATGGCAAAATCAAGGTTATTTTTGATTGAAAATGGCCGAGAAGTTCCAAATGCAATGATATCAGGAAATACAAAGTTCCACCTGGATCTTCACTGGGGCACTGCAGTCCATAGTATTAACTTTTGTTTTAGCCTTGGTGTTATTGTTATTAGTGTCATGTAGAAAACTAACCTTGGCCATAACTTAAATACTGTTGAAATTATTTGAATACTATTTTGTTGACAGAGGAATTATGTTGATGTGTAGCAAGAATCGTAATTGTGTTTTAAGTAATTTTTGTGTTAGTTTAATTCTTGAAATGAACAAAATAAGCAAACCCTCGTATGATTTCAGATGGAAAATCAAATGCTGAGATGATAGGAGAAGTGGCTGCGACTGTGACCAGCTCATCAAGGAGTGGCCATAACATTCTCCAACTTGTAGCTGATGCCTGAAAACCAGTCGAGCTCTTCCATCGGAAACACTACCTTCAACTGTTCTTCAAGCCATTGAAAAACATCTCGAAGTAACACCATTTTGTACTTGAAGCTATGATAACATAAATGACATGATATGTCGTATCACCATTTCTTTAAGCATACATTTATAAGCATTCAATATTAGATTTTAATTTCCCAAGAATGTTTAAAGGGACTGTACACCAGATTGGCACCAAAAAAGTTTTTTTCTGTAACATATCTCAGGACAATTATTTAATAAAATGTTTACTCTTTAGTATCATAATAATAGCAAAATGTAAATAAAAAATCAAGTCTGAGAGAGGGTTCGAAACCGGTGTCGCCAAAATTGCAGTCCAGCTTCGTAACCACTGTGCAACGAAGGCTTACCCTAAACAGATGGAATATTTAAGCTACCGGTATATACCTAACTTGGTAATGTCACGAAATAACATCGACTAGCCAATCACGTATAAGGAATGAATTCTACTAGGTAGACATACCTAGTAATCTATGTGGTACTTCAGTTTAATAGTAAGTTTAAATGCATTGTACAAAAAGATACCAAGTTTATGTCAGTTTCCAAAAATTTCTGTTTTTCCGCTATTTCATCATACGGAGTACAGCCCCTTTAAATGTTGGCCATTTATATTGTTCGTTTGTAACGATATACGTCATTTAATGACATTTTTCAATTTCCATCCTGGTTTGTTAGTTACTCGAAACAAATAAACTCAACTCATACTTAAAATAGAGTACTCGTAAATAAACATACTTTGTTTAACATCATTTAATTATAACTAGTCAAGTCATTCCCCACCTGGTTAAAAATAATTCCATGATTTTTGTTTTTTTACCGGTACCTGATTCAGTATATAAATACAAATAAGTAATATTTTACTGTTTTACATTAAAATGATCAAATTGTCTTGAATTGAACTATTCCTAAATCAACAGTATGAGCCATTTTCCTCTCGCCCTAAGACGTCATTGGACCTTCCAAATCTTATTTCAAAACAGCATCTCATTTATGTTTTTTTAACACTTTTTAATAAGATTTGGATCAGCTTGTAAAACAGTTAATATATGCTTTTTTGTTTTGATAAACTTCTTACGAAGTAATAAGACTTACCGATATTTCATGGTAGTTTGGTGTTGGGGGTGACATTCAGCCTATCGGCTTCAGGCAACAGTTCAGATGTCACCCCCTTCACCTCGTGACAATAGTTTTGACTGTTACCCAAATAAACATGAAATTACTGTAAACTAAACACTAGTTTTTGTTATTCTTCTGTGGGTATCTTTGGTTTTAAATATGTTTTATCAATCAATGATTTCAGCAGATGGACCCAGATTTGTGCAGTGCAGAGAGATTGCTGAATCAGATGTTGTGGAGTATAACTAATGTTTCATTGCTGAAAATTGGAGGAGTTGTCTTCCCTGAACTCCCATGTGAAATCTGCACCAAGGGCGTGGACTTTGATAACAGTGATATTTACATGAGAAGATAAGAAAATACTTCAGAATTGACGTTAATAGAGACAAATTAGCTTACATGTACCCTAGACCATCTCAACCAAAGCAGTGAACACACTATCACCTTTTCTTCTTACAATTTGTTTAGATATATCTGTCATACAACTGATGTATGGTAGGGTGAAATATATATTTTCAACTATAATATGTGTTCTCTATTGAAGGTTGTCTATTGTAATCAACAATTGACATTCATTGTATTATTCGCCTGTGATCTTTTTACAAAATTCTCTTGATAGCTTTACATTAAAGATGCTCTCTCACTTCAATATATGATGTACCACAACTAATACAAATGTGTTTATACACCATACAGGACAAATACATGTCAAAAACAGTTATATAGTTCTTATGAAGGATACACAATTAAATTTTAAGGGTACGTGCAGAAAACACGCTTTATACATTATGAGTGAATAGTAGATCACAATCTTTTAGCATTCACCAGTAATTTAGAATTTTTGCTTTTTCAGCTATTAAAGGGACTTTACACCAGATTGGCACCAAAAAAGTTTTTTTCTGTAATGAATCTCAGGACAATTTTTTAATAGAATGTGTTACGCTTTGATATCATAATTTTTAGAAAAAAGTACCAAAATGTAAAAAAAAAATTGTGTTGGAGACCGGGTTCAAACCCGTGTCGCCAAAATTGCAGTCCAGTGTTGTATCCACTGTGCTACGAAGGCTTACTCCAACTGAGTGGTATAGTTAAGCTATATACCTAACTTGGTAATATCATGTGATAACATTGACTTTTATAGCCAATCATGCATAAGGAATTAATTCTACCAGTAATCTTTTTTAATGGAAAAATACGAAATAACTGCTAACTTAAATAAATTGTAAACAACATGTACGTGGTACTTCAGTTAGTAAGTTTCAATGCATTGTACACATTAATACCAAGTTAATGTTAGTTTTCGACAATTTTCTTTTTTTATGCTAATTGATCATCTGGTGCACAGTTGCTTTAATACATGGGTATAATAATGTTGTCAGTAATTATTAGTTTCCATTAATGCATTATGTAGTATACAGTAATTTACATAATAATTATGATATTCATGTGTATGAATAGAGTTTTAATAAGTGTGTCACTTAAAAGTAATTTCTATTAACTGTTAATGTCTGTCTAAATCATCAATTTAAAATTCAATGTTTGACCAGGTTTATAAGAATGCTGAACTGCAATGTCAAAACAAAACATGTAATATATATTTAAATGTGTATTTAGTTTTGTCATGGTAATATTTTGTTTGTTTTCTTTATCAAAAGTATTATTTACTATAATTTTGTATCTTAGTCAAATAGATTATTATACGCTAATTATTTTTTTCTCGCTTCAAATGTCACCATAAACCAGTTTTCACGCACCTTTCAAGAAATAATGCTTCACTCTCCTTAGAACTATTTAGAGACCGATCTGACTATTTACATAATCTGAATCACTGCGCGCATACTCATGACAACCATGAATTATATGGCATATCCATACGCAATTATTTTCACTAAGCACAAAAGAGTTCCAACAAAAAATACATTTTTACTTAATTTTTTTAACTGGTGAGGGAGAAAAAGCATCTACCATAGCCGCTCGTGTAAGATAGGTTCATCCTGACCCTCGAGCAGGGTCGGAATGAACGCCCTTTTTGGGGTTGGAATGAACCTATCTTACACTCTCAGCCATGGGTGATACTTATATTCAGTGAAATAAAATCACCATCTTTATCATTAAATTCATATGCTTTTCTATATTTGTCTTTAAAATTGTTGAAATTTGAGAACTGACTAATTCGGAAAGGTGTTAAGTGTATTGTTATTTTACTAAGTTTGGTAAAAAAATAAATATTGTGTATAATGAGTATAGCTACAAAATGCATAAATACCAGAATAAACCTGTTATTGTATTACTATTTCTGAATATTTTGAATGTATTTTTTTGTGTCGCCTGAAAAGACGACATATAGGGGTTACTTTTGTCGGTGGCGGTGGCGGCGGCGGCCGCGTCCCATTTTCGCTTGTCCGGGGTATATCTCCTAAACTATTAGTGGTATCAACTTGAAATTTCATATGTAGATAGATCTAAGGGCAAGTGCAGTGCACAAAAACTGTAACTCTTGCATCTATATGTTTAGAGTTATTGCCCTTTGTTAATTTTCATGCCTAAAGTTTTGTCCGTGGCATATCTTGTAGAATATAAGAGTTATCAACTTGAATTTTCATATGTAGATAGATCTCATGGAGGGCAAATGCAGTGCACAATAACAGTAACTCTTGCTTTCTTAGTTTTAAAGTTATTGCCCTTTGTTAATTTTCATGCTTAAAGTTTTGTCCGGGGCATATCTTGAAGAATATAAGAGGTATCAACTTGAAACTTCATAGCTAGATATATCTCATTGAGGGCAAGTGCAGTGCACAATAACAGTAACTCTTGCTTTCTTAGTTTCAAAGTTATTGCCCTTTGTTAATTTTCTTGCTTACGTTTTGTCCGTGGCATATCTCGTAAACTATAGGAGGTATCAACTTGAAACTTATTCCGTAGGTATATCTGATTGAGGGAAAGTGCAGTGCACAATAACAGTAACTCTTGCATCTATATGTTTAGAGTTATTGCCCTTTAATTTTCAAGCTTTAATTTTGTCCGGGGCATTTCTCGACTAAAAGAGTTATCAACTTGAAACTTTATAGATAGATAGATCTTATTGAAGGGGATCGCAGTTGACTTCAGTATTTATTGTGCTCATTTTTGCTTATAAAACCAATTGCTTGCTCCTGGCTTAACATTGTTACCTTCAATTCAAATGCCACCTACACTTGAAAGTTAAATGGCAACATCATTGTCTATAAATGAATAAAATGCCAATCTAACAGCTATAATGTCGACAGTAAATAATTTGTCAGGCAACACATCCGACTCACGGAGTTCTAGTTGTGTCATGTGATGTATGGTCAGTCGAGGGGAAAGGCGGGAATATGCACAGGTTTTAATTATATCGATCATTTCTATGCTTGACTGAAGCGGTTAACTTGATTTTATTCAAATTTGAGTCGTTTAATGTTGGCATAAAGATGTTTTATGCATTTTATGTTATTATTATAATCAGAAAATTGTTAAGTTTATTGGGAACATTTATATAATCATGTTAATCATTAATTAGATAAAAGTATTTAGGTCATGAAATTGAAATATTTCAAAAAGTATTGACAAATAATGAATGAAATATGTATACATTTTGATCTCGTGAATTTTGAAGCATTATGGTATTCTGAGGTACAGTTTTCCAGAGTTATTTTACAAACAGTTGAAGTTTTGATCTCTGGTTTTTACCCTGTCTTGGAATATCATAAATTGTACAACATTGTATTATTCAAACATTGTATATAGATGTTGTATTGTAACAATATTCTGTAAATATGTATATTTGTAATGTGTTTAAAGTCTTCCGGAGAAAAATAAATTGACCGCAAGTCTTATGCTTAATGCAAGAAAAGTGTTTGTGTATAGTTGTGTTAAGACATAACCATAACAATATAAGTATTATTACACATGCTCTTACCTTTTAGAAGGTATTTCTGAAATGGCTGCCTATACTTTTGTAACTTGAGCAGATTTTAAATGCCTATACTTTTGTAACTTGAGCAGATTTTTAATGCCTATAACTTTTGTAATTTGAGTGTTTTTTTAAATGCCATTACCTTTGTCTTTTGAGTAGATTTTAGTGGCTATACTTGAGAAATTTGAGTAGTTTTTAATGCCTAGCTAGTCCCAATGTCTTGAAACTTCTTAAGCATAAAAGACTTAAGTAGCTAAAATATTTCAGTTAGCAAAAATGCATACTTTAATTGGATTTTGATACATAAAAAATGGTTTATTGTAATTGACAATTCCTATTTAAAGTATAACGATACTCAAAAGAAGTAAATATGATGCAAATTATTGAAAAACAAAAATAGTGAGCTTAGTCCTGTTGTAAGGGACAAGAAGTTTCGAGAAAATAGGGCGATCATGTTTGTAATTAAAGTATTTTTTTAATGCCTTTATTTTTGTTGAGTAGTTTTTTAAGACGTCTAGTTTGATCCCTAATGTGTTGCATATTGTATTGTATTTTATTGTCGTTGCCATGGTAACATTTTTAATACAATGAAAGGATTGCAATGGTAACATTGTTAATATAAATGAAAGTATTATCATGATATTAATAGAAATTGTCACCACTTAGATTATGTTATTTTGTGTATGATATATAATTATATAAAGTTCTACAAAATATATAAAGACATGAACAAAACATGTTTTCTTGGATTATTATCTCTAAAATTCGCCACACATAAAAAACTTTACATTATTTGTCATAAAGACTATGCCATTATCGTGCCTTCCATCAGCAAGGTTTCCATGTCCAAAACCTTTGGCCAAATCTGGACTCTATTGTGTAAGGCGAAATGATTCATGTTGTCAGCAGGGTTATCTTGGACTAGAGTAGTGTACAAAAACTAATGGCCAATTGTTCTTTTTATTCATGTTTCGGAAAACCCTAGGTTATATGATTTGGTATGATGATCTTGGCCTTCGTATGTTTGCATCTTCGTTCTCGCCTCCATCCACCCATAATTACCCAGCACATATGTTGTGCACTCAAGATAACATGCCATTTTATTAATCAGAATACACGAAAAACGCAATGACGCTAAAAAAGAGGTGTTACACAAATTCAAACTGATATGAGAAGTGACAGCAGGTGTTTTTGGGGCAATAAACTCTTAAAAAAAATAACAGCATTGTTTATGTTAGTTTATCAAGGTCAGTTTTGAGGTCTGTCTGCACCCGCTGGCTGCATTATGGCTTGACCCTACTTTGATGCTATAACGACTTAAATGGTTTTTAAATGCCATATATATATATATATATATATATATATATATATATATATATGTTACATGAAATAGAAATGACAACTATTTGTAGTCAAATCCAGACATTGGAAGACGAGAAGAAACAGAGTGAGATACAAGAGATCAGGGTGCATTATCCTTAATCTGTGCAAAGAGACATCTTGGTTCTTTTACATGCTCGTTGTAAAGCACCAATACACTTGATAAAACTTTCCTGGGTCGAACTAAAATGCAGAGCGCTAGGCAAGGTAGCTACTGGTACCATATTTTGACCTCTTGTGGTTCTACATGGCCAGGGTTTGAACCCCTGACCTTCCACATCCAAAGTGAACACTACCAATCAACTATCTGGGCAGTAAAAATAACAGAGCTTAAGTGGTGTTCAAGTATTATAGTTATACATGTACTTGCACTCGCAAAACCCATTCAGCAATAGCTAAAATAGCATTGTTAGTCATTTCAGTTTCTTTGGACCATAGTGCTCCTGGAGAATGACAAGCATGTATTAGCATTGCACAGGGAGTTGAACCAGGGAGTTGAACCTGGGACAACTGGATTGACAGTCAAGTGTGTTACCACTTAGACCACTGATCCACCACCCCACAGGTGCTCGTCACATGGCCTGAATAAAGTTATATAAAAAAAGTTTATTTCTTTTTCATTTTTAAATTATTCCACAATTTTTTATGAAAGAAAATAAGTACTGTACAGTATATTTTACTTATATTCTTTCATGAAAAATTGTGAAATAATTTAATTTTTTTTTTTTTTTTTTTAAATCATGAAAAATAATGTTATATTTTTCAAAATGACATATATATTCACCATCTCGACCATACATTTTTAAAATGTATTACAGTATCAAGCCGATGTGACGAGCACCTGTGCAGTCAAAACTCCCGGCTTTTTACTTGGCGTGACGTCACAATCAAGATCATTAGATGCTTGTCATGCGTCTATGCGATACAGACTGTGCAACTCCATGCATTTGAACGACAAATATATATAGAGTTTTCTTCGTAAAAACAAAGAGTGAAAACGTAATATTCGGCAAATAAACTAATAAATATCGTATACTTTAAATGGGTTACAAAAAGTATTGAATTTGGGTAGAGAATATGTTGATAGTGGATCATTTAAAACGTGCACTTGCTGAGACATCAAAACACCAAAAAGTCCAACTTTCCAAGTACAGCGGAACAAAAATACAAGCAGATCATAAAATTTCATCCACCGAGGAAAGACAATTCCAGATTCCGAATGGAAAGGTAATTACTGGTTATATTATCTGCTCAATACTCATAATCGTAAAAATATTGTCTCTTAAATTATTTTGTATTATTAATAGAAATAGAACTCGCGGAGTTCATCTGTTTTCAACTGTCATATTTAACATTAAGCTACAGTTCTGAAACAGTTCCAATTAATGTTAAACATAGTTTTTAGACATCAGTTAAAGTTAATATTCATTAAAGAGATAGTAATAATGGCTAAGACACAAACATTTGAAATGTTCAGTGACTGGATAAAATTCTTATCTAAAAGCACTACAGGAATTTTTAGTTTCCTATGTGCCCTGGCATAGGGTAGAACTCACAGAGCACCTGACCACTCACAGAGTCATGGCTTGTACGTTTTAGCGCCAGGTATGGGTGGAACTACAATAAGCATGTGTTGACACACTCTCAGACATCAGGAGATAATGGAGACACAGCACTGTTTGATGGTCTGAAGAAACTGGGTCATGCAAACTAAGGATTGTTTTTTTAATGTCTAGCGTTATATTAAGTATTTTACTTCTGTATATTAGGTATGATATTATTGGTTGAAAAAGATGAATTATCATTTGAAAATGTAATTCCTAATGTTTTCGCTGATCTGGATGTCCATGCGAATCGACTCCTTTCACTAAAATTTATTTTCATTAATTTTCTTTTTAGCTGCCTACTTGGAGAACTAACGTTTTCGAGTAATTGATTTTTAAGAATTGCCAGTTTTAAACATCAGTTTGAAAGAATTCCAACAAACAAACATTGTTTATTTAATAAAAAGCAAGGGTTGAGGTTTACATCATCTCAACTTCCTCCGCCATAAAACTGAATAAAACTATAAGTATGCTCTGGCTTGTTGTAACCACTGTTCTAGGGCCCCATGTTTATGCAAACCACCGTGCAAATGGTGACTTTGGTGACATTCGTCTATGTCCTGTTTATTTTATTGTTGTATTGCATTCGTGAATCATGTGTATATTTATATGTGATATATGTGCTCGATTGATTTAGGGAAATAAACAGTTTTGGAAATTATTTCTTTTGTTTTTTAACTTATTTTACTGCCAATCTTTTAAATTCCGTTCATTATTCACATTTATAATTATATTACTTATTGTTTTATTAAAAATACATTGGTCTTTAACACCTATATGAATTTCACAAGAATTAACATTTTAACCATTGATCTAATGGAATTTCACAGGATTTTTCACAGTTATATGGAAGATAATTGTCATGTGTCATCATACTGAGCACTCATACAAGTATTTATTTACAAATTAAAGACAAAGGAGTGAACAAATTGAAAAAAATAGTGTTAATAACAAATCACGGTTTGAAAGTTTCTGAAGATGGTTCGTAATGTACCTAATTCTGGTCCGTAAATTGTCACCAAATCTAGTCCGTTATGTCTGGTCTGTAATGTCCGTAATTCCTTGCAATTTTAAGGAAATTGGCCTATGCACCTCATGTCAATTTTAAAACTTAAGTGTTATATTGTTTAAATTTCATGATGAAAATGTTCCCATCCTTCCTTAGAATGATATATGGCCATATTTTTATACCCCCCCCCCTCAAAAGTCCTCATATACTTTTTGATTAATGATTTAAGTACCCAGGGAGCTCAAACTTGGTAGGCAGGTTGGTTGTGACCAGTACATGAACCCCATTAATCAGTTCAATGTTATAACTCAAGTGTTAAGCATTTCAGAATAACAAAGGCTAAATGAAGTCATTCTTTCAAGCCCCAAAATAGTTGATTCTTCAGGAAATGAATATAAGTTCTTCAAAATTATTGCAGTGAAACAAGCTTCCTTGTCAACATCTGTAACGCCCTGGCATATGCCTTGATGAAGCCGATGATCCCGACCCCCTTCAAAGACCCAACGCCCCCTGCAACCCCTGGTTTGGAGTCCCCCACCCTGAAGAAGGGCAAGGATAAGGCACAGAAGACTAACACGGCGACTATGGCTTATAATCTCCCATGATGCCATGCCAGACTTAAAGAAAGCCAATGAGGTGGGATTACTCTTAAATTAAATTTACACAATTTTTGATTGGTCTGTATATTTAGCTGATCAATACGCTTAATGAAAGCCAATGGTTATATTCATGAAGCATTGTAGTGATTTTTTTTAACTAAGTGAGAAAGTGTGCTTTTTCTAAGCTGAGTTTAAAGAAACCTGACAATGTTTATATAATTAAAAATTGAAAATAAGCAAGAAAAAGGTCCAAATAAAAAAGGCATGTGAATAAATTTGTTGAAAAAGAGCGGGTATTTCAAATATTTGTAGTTTAAAATTAGAAATGTACTACTAAATTGAGAATTTTCATTAAGGAGCTTAATGAATACAGCCCCAGGCCTCTTCTCAATGTTTGCTAAAATGTCCTGTTGATCTTTTCCCTCATACAGGAGGCTTGTCCTATTTGAAGACAGATAATTTCATAAAGATATTTGTTCATGCAAACTTGTTACAAGAATAATTTTAAGTAACAAAATGCTCATTCTGAAAACCTGGGATGAGTTTTAACAACTTTTTTTCTAAAATATGACTTTAACAGAATTGGTACACTCAGTCAGATGTTTGAATATGTGTAAGCCAATTTACAGTTGGATATTTATTTATGGAATGAATGGTTGTGTTGATGTCAATATCAGGGTATGAACGCAATTGGGCTGGTCAATGTGTGTGGAGTCCGAGTCTAAAATTGATTCATCGATGGATAAACGCAATTGCCGAAAGGCAGTTCATTTAAGGAATGGAAGTTCAGGTGTAAATACAATCAGAAAGATGTCATTGAGAATCTTGTTTTAAGCTGATTCTGCAGACCTCAATCTGTTTAGATAAATCACTTACTAAAAATACACACATATAAAAGTACTTGAATATGTGTAAGAGGTCAGAATGGAGGAATCAGAAAGATGAAAATAATGTGCAGATTCTTGTCTGTAACTTTGTGGATATTGCAGACTGGGCTTACAGCTTTACAGCTTTTTATGTGAAAAATTCATATCTGTGTTTAAATTCATATCTGTGTTTATGGAACTGTTACAGGTGCTTGAATATGTGTTGGAGGTCACTGGTGGGGGAAATCAGAGAGACATTGTGCTGATTCTCGTCCGATGCCGATACTGCAGACATGGATAGCAGCTAAACAGCTCACACAGCAGCAAATATCAAAGAATCTGGGAGAAGATAGGTTCATCCAAACCCAATCGTGGGTTGAAAACAAGGTTTAAAGGACATCTTGCACAAGGGTTGGGATGAACAAGCGGTCAAGGTATGTCTTTTTCTCCCACCCCAATGTTTTTTTATCTTTGCCTGTGGGTAAGATAAGGATTCCCCCAGCATTGCCTTGAATATTTGGATCTACTTATCTGGAGTGAGAGAAAATTATTTGCTGAATTTCAGTGAAGATCTAAATTTATTTCACTGAGTAATCCCATACATATTTTCACTTAATATCATAATGCATGAACTTAAAAATCTGATGGGCGAAAATGATAATTTATTTGTAAACTAAGAAAGCCTTGAATCCCTGTCTTACAAAAGATTTTATGTGAAGGTTAACTCACAATAAATGATTTTTTCAGACTGACCAATTGTAAAGATTTTGTTATTAGTGTTAAATAAATTGAAACAATTAATTTAATGGATATGAATATACAAGGAAAATGAAAAAATATAAAACTAGCAGAATTAGTATCTTCTTATTGCACTCGTATTGTTTTATTTTTCAGCCTTTTACTGAAGGTCAGAAGCCAATGTCAAGGTCAGTTGTTGCCATGGAGATGCTCAAGCTCGACAAAAATGGAATCGTGGAATTCAAAGAAGCCCCGCCTATTGCAGAGGTAAATGAGTCTGGACTTTTTAGCTTTTCTGCATTTGGAAGAAAGAATAGCCATGTAATGTGATAGCTTTGGTGTCATTGGCATCTTTCATGCAAAGTTTTAACCTCAGGGACATACTATAGGTGAAAAACAGTTAAGATATTTACGAATATGCATACTTATGTCTATCAAGGCCCATTATTCTGGTTTTAGTAATTGTTGGGTTGTGGCTAGTATTTTGACTGACATTAAACAGCTGGGTTGGCATCCAACTCTTGTGCTCTTGTCGGGGAATCTGACTTTGCCAAAATAAGAATCAAGTCCTCACGAGTTTTGTTTTTTTTGTCTTTGATATAGATTCCATTTTAAATACAAGACAGCAGCTTTAACAGATTGTTTCAAGAAATTCGCATTAATTTTCTAAGCTATCTGAGCTTTTTTATCCAAACTGTATATAAATCCTCTTACTGAACTGGACTTATTCTCAGTTTATGTAGAATGTTAGTAGAACCTCAGTAAAACATGGCCTATATTACAAAGCAACCAGATTTTTTAAAAGGAATAGTTTTAACTTTACTGATATGATCTGATTAATTAGATGAAGGTCTACTTACTTTCTATATTTCATAGTTTTTAACCATTTGCAGTTTTATTTAACTCAATTTTTAAAACAAGCCAATTCTCAACCGAGTTGTTTCATGAGCACTGGCCCAGGAAAACCAGGCGATAAACAACAAACACAAACATTTATCACATGTATAAAGCAGAATTTAAAAGCTGCATATATGTTTGTAGCTGTAAAAGCTGTATGGAGCTTATGCTACTAGTTTATCAATGCAATGTAAGAATAATCTTACCCCAACCTTAATACAGGTTGCTTCATTGGTGGAGGAGTGCCGATGGTCAGAGAAGTTTGTCAAACTCCAGCTTATAATGGACCCAGCTAACATTCCTGGCTTATGATCAACACATGCACAACCTCGTGTTACGATGTAGCGCCAAGGCTTTGCGCTTAGCTGCCTCTGGGACTCAGCCAAAGACGAGAAAAATAGATGGGTAGGTTCACTGTAACCTACTGTGAAATAAAAAAAAATAACCTAATTTTCATGGATTTTATGGGTGGGGAAAACTACACATTTGGACATATGGACAAAGCTCCTGTCCCTGAAGAAAGGGGATGATATTGAAAATGTTTAACCAAACTAACAGTGTTATTTTTCTTTTAAGAAAATAATGCTAAGGTTGATAATCATGAGCTTCAAAGATTGTTGATGTTTTTTTTTTTAAAGCTGCACTCTCACAGATGGGCCATTTTGACAACTTTTGCGTAAATATCTGAAAACCAGTGGTTGAATGCTGACGAACGATCAGATCGCAGTTTTTCACATTAATGTTTTATGCCAAAAAATCTAATTTTTCTTAAAGCATTAGTAATGCTTTTAGCCACAAACCTTCAATTTTCGAATATTAAAAACTGTGATCTGATGGTTTGTCACCAGTCTTATATGACTGGTTATATCACAGATATTTATGCAAAGATTGGCTCATTCCAAGACAAAATATAAAAAAGTTGTCACAGGCTGTCCAGCTGCCCTTAAATTCCTATTTCCAGTTTTGCTAAAATTCCTAATAAAACTCAAAATTCAAAGGATATTCCTAAAAAAGCCCTTATTTTTTATGTCAATTCCTACTTTTTTAATTTTTTCTTCTCTAATTGCATTAACAGTTTTGAAAATAGTAACTAATACACTCACTATATATGTTTAATGTGTCTTTAACATACATGTCATATTTTCTGGAGACCATTTAGGGGGATTTGTTCAGAAGGCTGAAAATTCAGGGGGATTTTGGTGGTATTCAGGGGGATTTCTTAGCAGGTTTAAGTTTGCAAAATTTCAAAGTATATTTAGATGCGAAAGTACGAAAAAATGAATTCACATTATTATATTTCGCTATGAAAACCTCTAACTTTTTCATTATACAGAATTATTTTATGTCATGATTTATCATAATTATTCTTATGATACGCTGTCATGTCATGCTGTAATACTGTACATTAAATTTAACTTCCTCCAAAGTCTTTTAAAAAAGTATGCTTAATACTATCAGCTATGATGACGTTCAGACACTAAGAGAATGGAATTAATTTTATTCATTTCTACCTTTTCCATAATAGTAATATTGTTCTTTGCCTTTGATCATTACTTCTAAATAATTGATCACTTGTTTTCTTTTGGCATTTATCAAACCTTTTTTAAACAGTCATTTCACCCTTGCGGAGTTGTTTCTTTACATTCAATTTCACTCACATACTGTATTTTTTTTTATTATTTTTAGCTCACCTGTCACATAGTGACAAGGTGAGCTATTGTGATCACAATTTGTCCGGCGTCCGTCCGGCGTCCGTCAGTCCGTCCGTAAACTTTTACTTTAAACGACATCTCCTCATAAACCGCTAAACCAATTTCATCCAAACTTCACAGGAATGTTCCTTGGGTGGTCCCCTTTGAAAATTGTTCAAAGAATTGAATTCCATGCAGAACTCTGATTGCCATGGCAATGGAAAGGAAAAACTTTAAAAAAAATCTTCTCCCAAACCACAAGGCTTAGGCCGTTGATATATGGTAGGTAGGATCACCAAATGGTCCTCTACCAAGATTGTTCAAATTATGGCCCTTGGGTCAAAATTGGCCCCGCCCCGGGGGGTCATGGGTTTTCTCTATATGTTTATAGTGAAAACTTAAAAAATCTTCTCCTCTGAACTTACTTGGCCTAGAGCTTAGATATTTGTCATGATTCATCGTCTAGTGGACCTCTACCAGGTTTGTTCAAATTATGGCCATGGGGTCAAAATTGGCCCCGCCCCGGGGGGTATATGTTTATAGTTAAAACTTCAAAAATCTTCTCCTCTGAAATTACTTGGACTAGAGCTTAGATATTTGGCATGATTCATCGTCTAGTGGACCTTTACAAAGATTGTTCAAATTATGGCCTTGGGGTCAAAATTGGCCCCGCCCCTGGGGGTCATGGGTTTTCTCTATATGTTTGTAGTGAAAACTTCAAAAATCTTCTCCTTTGAACTTACTTGGACTAGAGCTTAGATATTTGGCATGATTCATCGTCTAGTGGACCTCTACAAAGATTGTTCAAATTATGGCCTTGGGATCAAAATTGGCCCGGCCCCGAGGGGTCATGGGTATACTTGATATGTTTATAGTTAAAACTTCAAAAATCTTCTCCTCTTAACTTTCTTGGACTAGAGCTTAGATATTTGGCATGATTCATCGTCTGGTGGACCTCTACAAAGATTGTTCAAATTATGGCCTTGGGGTCAAAATTGGCCCCGCCCCGGGGGGTTAGGGTATTCTCTATATGTTTTTAGTGAAAACTTCAAAAATCTTCTCCTTTGAACTTACTTGGACTAGAGCTTAGATATTTGGCATGATTCATCGTCAAGTGGACCTCTACAAAGATTGTTCAAATTATGGCCTTGGGGTCAAAATTGGCCCCGCCCCGGGGGGTCATGGGTATACTTGATATGTTTATAGTTAAAACTTCAAAAATCTTCTCCTCTTAACTTACTTGGACTAGAGCTTAGATATTTGGCATGATTCATCGTCTAGTGGACCTTTACAAAGATTGTTCAAATTATGGCCCTGTGGTCGAAATTGGCCCCGCCCCTGGGTGGTCATGGGTATACTTGATATGTTTATAGTTAAAAAAAATCAAAAATCTCCTCTGAACTTACGTTGCTTAGATATTTGGCTTGATTCATCGTCTAGTGGACCTCTACAAAGATTGTTCAAATTATGGCCTTGGGGTCAAAATTGGCCCCATCCCCTTCGGGGGTCATGGGTTTTCTCTATATATGTTTATAGTTAAAACTTCAAAAATCTTCTCCTCTGACCTTACTTGGACTAGAGCTTAGATATTTGGCATGATTCATCGTCTAGTGGACCTCTACAAAGATTGTTCAAATTATGGCCTTGGGGTCAAAATTGGCCCCACCCCCTTTGGGGTCATGGGTTTTCTCTATATGTTTATAGTGAAAACTTCAAAAATCATCTCCTCTGAACTTAGTGGCTTAGAGCTTAGATATTTGGCATGATTCATCGTCTAGTGGACCTCTACAAAGTTTGTTCAAATTATGGCCCTGGGGTCAAAATTGGCCACACCCCGGGGCTTTCTCTATATGTGTTATAGTGAAAACTTAAAAAATCTTCTCCGAACTCACAAAGACAAGTAACGTCTTAATTTAAACTGAATAACATATTTAGTACACATACCAATTTTCAATATGGGCCACATACAACAATTAATAACAAATATACATATATAGATACACACGTAAAATCAAGTAGTGACAAGAGCTTAGATATTTGGCATGATATATCATCTAGTTGACTTGTACCAATATTGTTCAATCTTTGGCCCTGGGGTCAAAAAATGGCCCCACCCGGGCGGTCATGGGTTTCCTTATATATGTATATGATGAAAACTTATAAAATCTTCTTCTCCGAAACCAAAAGGCGAAGGCCTTAGATATTTGGTATGAAGCATTGTTTATCGGACCACTATTAAGATTGTTCAAACTTTAGCCCTGGGGTCAAAATTGGCCACGCCCCGTGTTCATAGGCTTAGGTTTTCAATATTTTTATATAGTCTTATATAATAAAACTTTAAAAATCCTCTTCTCCAAAATATAAGACATAGAGCTTTCATATTTGGTATATAGTGTTACCTAGTGGACCTACACCAAAGGTATTCAAATTATTGTCCCGGGGTCAAATTGGCCTTGCTCAGGGGTCATTTGTTTTTACATTGTCTTGTCACTTAAACATTTTTTCCTCTGAAAGTAAAGGTCAGAATGACTCCATACTTGATATGTAGCATCCTTACATGGTCCTCTCTCAACTTTGTTCAAATGGTTTTGTTTGGCCCCTTTTAGGGGTCACCAGAGCAAAAAATAGAAAAACCTTTAAACAACTTGATCTTATTAACTGCTTGATGGATCTTCAAGTCTAAAGCATCCTAGCATGGGCCTCAATCAGGTCTTTTCAAATAATTTTGTTTGGCCCCTTTTAAGGGCCACCAGAGCTAAAATTGGTAAAAAAAACTTAACATTTTCTTCGCATGAACCCCTTGATAGATCTTCAGCAAATTTGGTTTGAAGTGTCCTTGCATGGACCACTCTTAAATTTGTTCACATAATTTTGTTTGGCCCGGTTGCCATGGCAACCTAAAGGAAAATGTCAACAATTGGTTATAATCATCTTCTTCTCCTAAACCGCTTTGACAATTTTGATGAAACATTATAGGAATGATCCTTGGTTGGTGTTTTTTCAAAATTGTTCAAAGAAATTAATTCCATGTAGAACTCTGGTTGACATGGCAACCTAAAGGAAAAGTGTCAACAATTGGTTACAATCATCTTCTTCTCCTAAACCGCTTGGACACATAAAGGCAAGATCAACTTTTTATGTACTTGTTCATAGATCAATGTCACATTGGGGGGCATTTGTCACATACTTTGACAGCTCTTGTTCAATATTCTTTGAGAAACAAGCTATATTAATAACAAAGGTTAAACTCTTTTACTCAGGTGAGCGATTTAGGGCCATCATGGCCCTCTTGTTTTTTAATTCCGGGGGATTTTTATCTCCCACCGGGAGACCTGGGGATGGATCGAAATTCCGGGGGATTTTTCGGCATGATGTATGCTTTAATGTAGTTTACAGTTCTTATTGTGTTTTTAGTGGTGTTCGGTCAAGACGGTCATGTTTTTGTGAGCTCTCGGAAAATTGGAAATAACTTAGAAAATATTGTTGGCAGAGTAATATAAAATAGATTTGTGATTGTGTTAGTGATTGTAGAATCGTGTTTTGTAGATACTTATGTAAGAAAATGGATAAATTGGCTTTTGTGGTCATTTATTTGCAAAACAATGGAATGGAATGGACAATTGACTGGACAATAGCCTGTATTTTAGTGAGCGATGGTCACGGAGTAGTGGACAGCTGTTTTGTGCAAATGTTCAATATGGATACTAAGCCGGTATGTTGTTGATAATACCAATACACGATCACACAAACACTGACCTTTGATCTGTATTTACATTCAAAACTAAGAAACGTTTACGTCCATATATTTCAAAATGGGAATCTCAGTACAGTGGCGTGCCAAAATAGGAACTTTTAGCCAGCCATCAAAGTCTAAAATGTCTTTCCAGACATTAAAGCCCCTTGGTCTGTCATTAGGCATAAGGTTGGTGCTCTTTTATCTGCTGTTAGCACAATGTGTAGAACCACATCCCGGACCTCCAAAAGCAGGTCGCAGCGGCAACACAGCACGACATCGTAATGAGGCTATCAGCCCGGAAGTGGAAATATCTTCGTCGCAGACCCGGTCGTCATGCGCATCCTTGAGGTCTAGTAGCCAAATGACCTTAAAAGACATGCTCCTACCTGTCGACTTCCGGGATCCAGCGGGGATCTCGGATACTGACAACCCGGAGACGGATATCAGCGGCAACCGTGGTGACCTCGGGGACTTGAACGTAGGCCTGCTACTACTAGAGATACGTCAGGATGTAAAACAAATCAACACCAAATTTGATACATTGGAACAAAAAGTTAGCGAGTTAAAAGCGGAAAACAGGGAATTAAAGAAACAAAATGATAGTCTAGTGCTTTCTGTTAATAATCTCTCTGAGCATTTAAACCAAGTTGAACTCAGTTCTTCAACATATCAAAACAAACAGGAACAACTTGAAACTCAAGCAAAACGGAATAATCTGAAGGTTTTCAATATACCAGAAGATCAAAACGAAACTAGATCTATTATATTAGATAAATTAAGGTCAATTTTAACTGAGCAATTAAACTTAAATGCGGAATCAATCTTATTTGATGACGTGTTCCGGATACCGTCTAGAACCGTTATCACTTATTTATGCTGTACCCATGACGTGCATTTATTAAATGGTCGTCTCTTTGATGACAAGGAGGGAAATTTCACTTGTATGGCTAATAACGGAAAAAGTGTGGTCGATTATATTGTTGCTTCAACTGAATTATTTGAGCATTTTTGTGACTTTGGTGTCGATGTAGCAGATTTTTCCGATCATTTCCCGCTCTATTGTACATTGAAAACCAACACGTTTAGACTACAGTGTTATGACGAAGGCGACCAGATTCGTAAGTACGTTAAGTACAAATGGCGCGACGAGTGTAAAGATAACTTTATGAGAAAATTTTCAACATTATACGAATCGTTCGTAACTATTGTAATAACAACAAATCCAGTTGATAAGCTTATTGCATTTATAGATGTATTCAAAAACGCTGTTGAAGACATGTGTGTTAGGCAAAATGGGTCTTCGCGTATGACTGTTAAAAACGAGCAGCCGGACTGGTGGTGCAAAGCTTGTGATACGGCTAAAAGACAAAATACAAACTTTTACGTCGTTATCTAATATCGAACAATAGTGAAGATTTACAAAAGTATATTGACGCTAGAAATGCATTTAGAAATATATGCAGAGCAAAAAAGGAGGCAGCGGAGAGATCTAGCATAGAAAAACTGATTGACTCTCGAAACAACCCGAAAGAGTTCTGGCGGCAAGTTAAGAAATCGAATAAAATAAATGTTGTAAAAGATAACAATATATCACCTGAAACATGGGTAGAATATTTTTCAGACTTATATAGTGAAACAAATATTGTTTACACACAAGATGAACAAAACGCGTTTCAGGAGCTTGCACGTGATATAAATGCAAATGAACTAGAAAGGGAGATGTCTAACGATGAAATACTATTAGGTATAACTACGTTAAAAAAAGATTGTAGCTCTGGAAATGACGGATTATGCATAGAATACTAGTGAATTTATTTTACCGTATTTACGGGAATTATTTAACAATATATACAATAGCGGTGTATTCCCTGTTGAATGGAGCGAGAGTATCATTGTACCGTTGCACAAAAAGGGGTCTAAGGAGGAGCCAAATAATTACAGGGCGATTTGGCTATTAAGCATAAGTAAAATATTTACCAATATTTTGAATAAGAGACTGTCACGGTGGTGTGAAGATAACGGGGTTGTGAGCGAAAGAAATACTCGACAATAGACAATATTTTTAATTTACATGCTGTTATTCAAAAATACTTGTGTCGAAAGAAGGGGAGAATGTACGTTTTTTTATATCGACTTTTTCAGGGCCTTGGACTCCTGTATACACGAGAACTTCTGGAGAAGCTTATCAAGAAAAGGCATACAAGAGAACAGTAAATTCCTGATAATATTTCAGTGCATGTACAGGAACTTGAAATCATGCGTAAAGGTTAAAAACGGACTGACGCGGTACTTAAAATGTTCAATAGGCACAAAACAGGGCTGTGTAAGTTCTCCGATGATTTTTTCATTGTTTATTAATGATCTAGTCGAGTTCCTAAAGCTGAAATGCGAGTCTGGAATTTACATAAATGACAACATTGATGATATGTATGCTTTCATGTTTGCTGATGACGTAGCAGGTGTTGCAGACACAAAACAAAATTTACAAAGACAAATAAATTACATTGAAGAGTTTTGTAACATAACTGGGATGAAAATCAACATTGACAAATATAAAAATATATAATAAAATGTTTGTAATAAATGGCAACAAGACTTGATTCATTTCCTTTTATAGTTTAATGCACCAATATATTAAATTAGTAGTAGGACTTGATATGAACTACGATGAAATGAGGTCAGCGTCAACTGTGGTTGGTCAGTCAATTGGTCAGTGTCAACTGTGGTTGGTCAGTCATTTGGTCAGTGTCAACTGTGGTCGGTCAGTCCATTGCAATCTTCCTTGTTCAGATCATAATTTAAAAACCGCTGGATAGAGTGTATTTAAACTTCATTCAATGAAGTGCAGTGTACATGTACCATAACTCTATTTTAGCTAACTGCAGAGTACATACTCTGGATAGAAAATGACCAAATAAGCCATGTCAGTAGAGCATAGGCCCCCGTTGGCCTCTTGGGCCTTTTGTTTAATGTATGCTTTTGAGGGTTGATCTTTTCCCGCGTTATTGTGACGTCATTTGAAAAAATGTTTCCGGTTATAGTCGGGTCGTTCTATTTACAGAATGGGTAAGAACGGATTACTTAAAGGTTTTCTTAAATGAAATGAAGATTTTTTTTAACAATTCTTGAATGAATTAATGAACTAGTGGTGAAAATATAAGGAATGAATTGCGGGGTTGATGTCATTATCGGGGATACTCCACGCGTACTTTGACCAACCCAATTGCGTTCATATCCCCGATAATGACATCAACCCCGCAATTCATTCCTTAAATGAACACATTGCCTACTGTAAGGGAATATTTTGTCTAATATCATTGTTTTAAAGAAACCCTAGAATAAAAAATATGGTGTGAAAACAATAATATTTTATGTTTATTTATGTTTAAGACAGTAAATAAAAAAAATAACTTTATTGGATAACTTTGAAGTGAATGATTTAGATGAATGGCTTTCTTAAATTTACCATATTGAAAATCCTGTTATCCATTATAAAAAGGAATCATTTACTGGTAGTTTTCACCTATGCCCAAGTTTATATTATCAAATAACTCTACTCTTTGACCAAACGACCTCAAAATAAATAGGGTCTCAACCCTCTTACCAAGCTTTAGATCTGTTGGCCCGTCTAAGCGTTGTTTTGTAATTGATCGGAAATATATTTTTCTCTAAAGGTTTTTTAAGTTATTTATCGAAAATGAATTTTTAGCTGAATGTCACCTTTTTTCCTTTGACCTCAAAATTGATAGGTTTACCTACAGACAGGACCAAGATACCTACCAAGATTGAGATCCCTTTGCCAAAGCGCTCTTTCAAATATTGTTTTGAGAGTTTATGCTGAATGAAGAACAAATCAAAAGGTTTCCTTAATTTGGGATATCTTTGTCCTTGTTTACGCAGTTTAGCATTCGTTACTACAGGAGCAAAACTCATGCATGTTCCTACATACTCCAGCAAATCTAACTAATTGCGAAAGAAATACTCCGTTAAGAACATTGCAACAGCGCCGTCAAAGGAAGACTATTTAAGAAAGTTAAAGTAACACCTTTAACCGAGTTTGATGATCAATTTCCAATCTGAAACTGCAAGATGGAGATCTAATAACGAAGAATCTTGAGCGTATTTGAATTGTTACGTTGTAATTCTAACGAGTATAACATTTTTATATCTTCAATAAATGAGGGTCTATTCATTCTTTAAATGTCATCAATGTATCTAAAGGTATCATTGAATCTCTCAGAAAGGGCAAGATCTCCATACTTAGAGTCGTTGAGCAAGGCATATCAGTTATTCATCGAGAAACATGACATTAAAAAAAATAGTTCGCTATCAATAAATGTAGGGGATACCGCCCTGAAACGGTTGGTGTATTTGGGGGTCACTGCGTGAGGAGCTGGTTGGTGTATTTTGGGGTCACTGCGGGAGGAGCTGGTTAAACAAGTAGTGAATATATTCACCACCAGTGGCGTAGGTAGGCCGTTTCTAAGTATACGCACACTTGTGGTTGAAATGGGCGGACTGCCTGTATGGGGGGTCAGGGGGGGCTCCACCTCTCTGGAGCTCTCGGTTTTGTCATAAGTCAGAATGATAAATTTATTAGTACAGGATCATCAGCATTTAATAAACGATTAGAATACATCCTACATTTTCAGCCAATGAAATTGCAGATAGGCAGTCATTAAGTAATAGACTTAATCATTAAGAATTTCAACTTCCGCGTGTGTCTAAAGATCCGCCTACTGCCAATCATCCGATACACATTCCCTGCGTCAGATTCTGCGTTGACGATGTACATATCAGCCTATGAGTTTGTATTCTTAGTCAGTAAGATGACATGGAGTGAATTCTTAATAATTAAGAAGGACTCGTTTGCTACGCTCATTCTGCCCATTCTTAATCATTAAGAATTCTCTTCATGTAATCTAACTATTACACATTCAATTAAAAAATGCTAAGTCTAAAACGGCTTCGTAGGAAATTCAAAAATGGTAATTGTCTTAAATAATGAAAATGCATACGTTTGTTAAAAGGTTTTATTTAGCTCATTTAAACGTTTTCAACACGAAACATACTTCTATTTCATAGCAAAAAGTCGTTTAAAGTATGCACTGAAGGAAATTGTCAACGTTTACTCCATAAAAAATCACCCGAAAGAGTAACGCAATACGTCGATCCTTCTTCTGGGCGAAGATGTCTATTACCCGTTGCGTTTTGATTTCCCGTCCACGGTAAACGTGAAGCAGTCCAAGACCGGTCAGGTGACAACAAATTGGGAGGAGGGTATATAAAAAGATCCCATTGTAATGTAATGCTACAGAAGATATACTCCAGAAAAAGTCAAGGACAATTTCTGTCGTATTCATAAGTATAAACACAAGCTCTTGAAGCATATGTTTTACCCGCAGTATATTCAACAATTTTGAGAAAATGGATCTTGTCAATATATGTAGAGAATATTTGTGTATCTGATATTTAAAATAAAAATATATCATGAATATTAACAGTTAAAACAGACACCTCTGTCTTAAATTTGTGATGTATCGTCCTCTTATATCAAATGCTACGGGTCTGACTACACATTTCATTATGCTTCACAAATAACCTAAAAAAGGTACCACTTTGAGGATAGGGGGTGAGGATAGGAGGAAAACTCATAGAAATGTTCCCATTTTGTTGCTAAGAGTTTAATTTATCAGCATTGTCAACTGCTTAAAGATTATCTTTGAACATGTCAAAATGAGGAGGTTCAAGGTTGGCGTTTGACATTTTGAAACTGGCTGCATTTTAAACATCGTTCAGATATATTCAGTATTTATTGCCGATTCATGTATGACTCAACAATAAGGGTTAACTACTCACCAGGCTTGTATAACTTGTATAACTGTCCCTGTATACTGCATGGATAAAAAGGTGTTCTTTCAACTAAACGGTAAGCGAGGCTTTTACTGAATAATGGGATTTTTTTTAGATTTTATTGTCTCACATATTCAAAATAGGCGGCCCGCGAAAGCTTCACCCCCCCCCCCCTAACCCTTCAGTTTTTATTTCATTTTTGGCCCCAAATATTTTCTGATTTGTGCGACGAATTGTACGCACGGGCGTATTGTGCATAACGGCCGCTACGCCACTGCTGACAGGACTTTGTTCAATTGCCTGCACACAAACAGGACTTTGTTCAATCACTGACAGCTATTGGTACAGATACCTGCACACTGCCAGGACTTTTTTCAGTTGCCTGCACACTGACAGGACTTTGTTCAATTGCCTGCACACAAACAGGACTTTGTTCAATTGCCTGCACAATGACAAAACTATGTAAAACTGCTTACACACTGAAAGAACTTTTAGTATAGATACACAAACAACAAACACTGCACCATCCAATAAAATCAATAAACTGTCTTAAGCTCTAAAAATCAAATATCAGAAAACATTAAGCACCTTCCACAATTATCATTGCTTCTTCCATCTAGGTCAACATCACCTTACTTCGCATGTTCGAAATCATTTTTTTCTTTAAATTCATTAAGGCTTATTCACTATCCACACAGAAGATACTATAATAATTGTAGCTTAAAATAATCTACATGAAGTTTAATGGAAAAGTCTGATTATTGCTAAAGTGTATAATAATTATTTGAGTCTATGAACATAAAAATAAAACAAAAATTAACTTTAAGAGACTATGTTGAAGACATAATAAAATTTAAAATCTATCCCCTTGTTACTAAAAATTCAAAGTAGTGGAATCGCCAACAAAAAGGGAGACCATATAGCAAGACTTGCTGCCCTTGCTTCAAGAGTAAACTTTTCATAACTTTCAGATGTTAACATTTTGGCCATTTTGTTGTTGTTGTTGTTGTTGTTGATCAATCAGGACCTTTGGTGTATTTTTGTAGACACCCAAGAAAGCTTTCTGTAAAGTTTAATTGTATTTAGACAGGAAGTTTTAGAGGAGATTTTTTTAAAGCAAAATAGGAATTTTGGGCCATTTTGTTGTTGTTGCTGTTGTTTTTGTTGTTGTTGTTGATCAATCGTGACCCCATATTGTATTTTTGTAGAGGGTTACCCAAGGAAGCTTCCTGTAAAGTTTCATTGAATTTGGAGCGATAGTTTCAGAAGAGATGTTTTTAAAGCAAAACAGGAAGTCAGCCATTTTGTTGTTGTTGCTGTTGTTGTTTTGTTGATCAATCGTGACCCCTTGTTGTATTTTTGTAGAGAGTTACCCAAGGGAGCTCCCTGTAGAGTTTCATTTGGACTGGTAGCTTCAGAGGAGATTTTGTTTAAGCAAAAAAGGTCGGCCATTTTGAATTTAAACCTTGCATTCTAATCCACTACTCAATGTCTAGTCTACTACCTGATTTACATTCAGCAGCTTCAGTTCTAGTCCACTGCTTAATTTCTTGGTCACTGCTTTCAGTGTATGGACATTCTCTCTATATGAATTATTTACTGCTTTCAGTGTATGGACATACTCTCTATTTGAATTGTTCACTGCTTTCAGTGTATGGACATTATCTCTATATGAATACTACTCAAAATTTGATAAGGATCACTTGATTAGTTATTTTGTAAAATCTTAACCAAATACGCATGCTTATTTAATTTCAAAGCATTAGTTTTATCCCTTCGTAGGCCTCTAGAATGTTCGATGATTTTGATTGTATTTCTAATGCGCGTGCACGAGCGGCACGGAAAACTGCATACCCACGAAATAAAGCGTTTTGGCATACATGTAACAACTTAAACATGTGGTCATTTCTTGTTTTTCGCTTCGTGTATTCGATTTTTACTCGGACCATCTACCACATTGTGTTCAAAATGCCAAAAAGAAGACGTTTAACTCCTGATGAAATGCATGTTGGCATTGGAATGCTGGAGGCAGGGTTGTCTCAGAGGACTGTGGCAGAACACCTGAATGTGTCACAAAGTGTAGTTTGCAGGATGTGGAATCGTTATCAAACGAATGGAAATGCTCAACACCGACATGGTGGTGATCGTGCAAAGGCTACATCTGACGTCCAGGATCGTTACATTGCGGTTTTAGCCAGACGTAACCGCTTTCGTAACGCCACTTCATTACGTAATGACTTCCAGAACGCCACAAACGTAAGAGTTTCAACGCAAACCGTTAGAAATCGTTTGCATAGTGCTGGCTTGATGGCACGACGACCGGCAATTCGCATCCCATTGACCCGATACCACATCCAGGAGCGATTGGACTGGGCACGTCAACACGTTGGATGGACGTTAAACGAATGGACAACAGTGCTTTTTACAGACGAGTCAAAGTTTTGTATTGACTTTACAGATCGACGTTCCAGAGTGTGGAGGGGACGTAATGAACGTTTTGCTCCAGTTCGTGTCGCCGAACATGACCGTTATGGCAAGGGCTCAGTCATGGTATGGGCCGGAATCAGCATGCACGGGAAAACAGTCTTACACGTAATTGAAAACGGTACGTTGACGGCTGTTCGTTATTGTAACGAGATCCTAGAGGTTTATGTTCGACCGGTCCTGATTTCATTCTCATGGATGATAATGCGCGCCGACACAGAGCAAACATCACAAACGAATATCTGGAACCCGATCGAGCATGCCTTGGACATGCTTCAGAAAGCTGTTTCTGCTCGTCCGGTCCAGCCAACAACAGTCCCTCAGCTCAGAGCAGCGCTTCAGGAGGAATGGGCCAGACTCCCTCAGCAACAGCTCCGGAGGCTTATCAGCAACATGCGGAGGCGATGTCAAGCTGTTATTGACGCTCGTGGACATCACACACGCTACTAACATTGGTTTAATAAAAGTTCAAAGATATTCTGTTGACTTTCACAATTTGTTGACAACCTGATATATGCCTGCTTTTGACCCCTATCATGTTTAGGAGTCCGTTACGCTTGAACGGAATTGGTTTGGTACTGATTTCTTATGACATTTGAAACCTGAAACAATGCCATTTGATAACATTTAGTGTTGATATATCGTTTTCTTGAAATACGTATGTACTTCATATTAAAAAACATGATCCCTATCAAATTTTGAGTAGTATTTTTACTGCTTTCAGTGTATGGACATTCTCTCTATATGAATTATTTACTGCTTTCAGTGTATGGACATTCTCTCTATATGAATTATTTACTGCTTTCAGTGTATGGACATTCTCTCTATTTGAATTATTTACTGCTTTCAGTGTATGGACATACTCTATATGAATTATTTACTGCTTTCAGTGTATGGACATACTCTC
This sequence comes from Mya arenaria, assembly GCF_026914265.1. Classification (NCBI taxonomy): domain Eukaryota; kingdom Metazoa; phylum Mollusca; class Bivalvia; order Myida; family Myidae; genus Mya; species Mya arenaria. The sequence continues at coordinate 33,905,787 of NC_069126.1, forward strand.
TATATGAATTATTTACTGCTTTCAGTGTATGGACATTCTCTCTATTTGAATTATTTACTGCTTTCAGTGTATGGACATACTCTCTATATGAATTATTTACTGCTTTCTGTGTATGGACATTCTCTCTATATGAATTATTCACTGCTTTCAGTGTATGGACATACTCTATATGAATTATTTACTGCTTTCAGTGTATTGACATACACTCTATTTGAATTTTTCACTGCTTTCTGTGTATGGACATTCTCTCTAATATGAATATACGAGATAAAATAATGCATTTAATTTTTTTATTGTTATGAAATGCGTGTTCATAAAATAATACAGAGATTATAACAGGAATGAACATTGTAAACATGTTTCTTATAAAGAAGTATATCACAGTGAAATAAATATTTGTTTTAACAGGATAAGTTAAAATATGAAACTCTTTCTGTTATAACATAACATAATATTTATTTTAAAAACCATAAACACTGTCCAGAATATGTATTCATATATATATTTGGTAAAATCAACACTGGCCAGTTGTAATCTGTATAAAAATGGTTAAAACAGATATCATAATACCTTGGTACAGAAATTGTTTCTTATGCCATGCCAAAATGAATCTATGTTTAGCTTCATCTGGCGGTCACGTTGTCAGCCCCTTAATGAATATAAGAAACATTTAACAAATAATAAATTAAGCAAAAGAAATGTAATTTTCTAGAGCTTAATGATTACAATAACAAAAATTTGAGCAAAGATTTGTAACATATAAAGGGAGGTTGAACTCTTCAGATGGATTGACCTGGAAATCGGATACCAGGGGCAGATTTGTAAAGGGAATATTTGGGGTTTACATGGCTATGGGTTGGTGTTGTTTTTCTGCCAAGTAGATGACTAAAACATTTACCCAAATATCCTACCACATTTTTTTAAGATGCACTCTTACTCTAAATAAGATATACTACATTTAAAAAAAATAATTTGATTTACCAAAAAGATTAATTAATATAAAAAATTGCTCTTATGAAGGATACCGTGTTTAATTTGAAAGAAAGGTGCAGAAAACACGGTATTTAACCTATGAGACGACAGTTATCACTGTAAATATTTTAGCACTCACCAGTCATTTAATATCTGTGCAATTTCAGCTATTTAATTACATGGTAACAATCTTGTTATTAGTAATAAATATTTTCCATAAATGTATAATTTAGTAAGTAAAAATTGTTAAAGATTTATCATTCAAAATGTATGTTTGTGATGCATGTGTATATATTGATTTTAAATACGAATGCTACTTCAATAAATACAGTAAGACTAGACAATGGTCAATGTATGTACAGAATGAGTATAGATCATTAATTGGCACTTGGATCCAGCTGTCTTTTTGTTTAAGTTAAACTAGGGGCAATATAAAATTAACATCTTCCCATATGAGTTTATAAGGAGGATGTCCTGAAATAACAAATACTCAGACACATTTATTCTTATATAAATAAGAATAAATAAATATATAGAAAATCAATTATGTGTATTTGCCTAAAATCAATTTCATTTCAACAATTTTTTTTACACATTTCAAAAAGTCCTAAGCAGCATAAAACAATAGAGTACAATTATGTAAAATAATTTTAAATGCTTTTAACAACTTGACAAGTTATCTATTAAATGTTGGTATGATATTTAATAAAAAGCAAACACTAAAAGAACACGAGCAGAGCTTTGCCAGAACAAAATAAAAAATAAATATGAGTACATAATACCTAACAGACGTCACAATGAGACAAAAACTTGTTTATTTTTTTCTAAGAATACATAAGATACAATCAGGTTAGTAAATGCAAATAAGCATAATTATATCTAGCAAAGTAATATTTTTATGCCTTAACTTCACTTCCAGGGTGTCATGGTGGATATACTTTTTCAGAAATTAGGCCATAAAACTTATCCTTTAGTTTCTCAAGGACATTTTTAAAATAAGGAGCAGGGAGCACAGTTTTTTTTATTTAAAAGATTTTTTTTATTTATAAAATCTTAAAGCCATTTATGCACTGACAATACGAGAAACTGACAAATATAAAGCTGTCTGAGACACAATAAAATATATCTATCATAATAATTGCAGAATTCAATAGAAATTTATGTTATTGATCTCCAAAAAAGTTATCTTGATTTTTCCCCCCAAATCATTCCATTTTGGCTAAAAAAGCAATAATAATAATAATCAACACAATCAACTTTTGCAAAGACAGCCCCCCCCCCCATATAATCATAACTTCCATTTTTTCTTGTTGTATGTTTTTTTACCATTTATTTGTTTTTTTGTACAATATTCTCTCTTTTTTACAAGCCATAACTTTTCTTAAGACGATGTAACATACAGTTTTAATCCACTGGTGTGATTTTGTGGGTTTTTTTAGTTAAAAACTGGTGTTAGGGAGAGGGATATTTTGTAGGCCTAATATAGGTGAAATATATTGTCAGAGACATAACTACATGTACAATGTTATGGAATCTATAGATACTACATGTAGTTTACATGACGAACATTGCCAAAGACTAGAAGTTTATGTCAGGACTAATGATAATCTTTTTTTTCAACAGCAAAATCATATTATTAATAATAATAGGAAGACAAGGCTCCATATCATTAAAGGGACTAGACACCAGATGATACAACTGCAAGAAAAAAACGAAATGGTTAAGACTTACATAAAATTAATACCGTTGTGTCCACACATTGAATCTCAATTATTGATGTATCACATCGCTTACAAAACAAGCACCTTACAAAGTTTTTGCATATTTTTGCAAATCGAAAATTTACCTGGTTTGGTACTATGGAAATCTCAGTTAATATAAAAATAGCATCTGTACTATACTAATCACATTACTTTCACACGCTAAATAAAAATTATACGCTCTATAAACTGGGAAACCATTATGCGCTATTTTTAAACAGGTAAACTCAGGTGAGACAGCAACAAAATATAACATTAATCATGTAAAATTATGTTTATTGGCCTCATATTGAAAAATTCTAGCCTTGTTTTGAGGAAATACTGTATTTGCCAATTTTGGAACCATCTGGTGTCTAGTTCCTTTAACAGAAAGGGTAATCATGATTTAACATAAACAAGGTAACAGATACCTATCACAAGGTACCAATCTATAGTCTGTTGAACTCTGTTTTCAACTTTGGTGCTTAAACACATATATATAATAACTTATAAATGCTTCTTTTGGTAAATGGCCACATAACCATGATATTAATTATGATGTGACATAATTTAAGGTTGCAAAAATGAAAAAAAAACATTTTATCTGTTGACACCACATCAATAAACTACAGAAATGTTTGCCCTAAAGCACATAATTATGTTATCAAGTGTTCAATAGACTAAGTGCAGAAGAACAATCAAACATTCATAAGAGACAGATTTGGTTCTCTTTGTTTCAATGAAATTTAACACTAACATAATGACTAGTCCAAATTTGGAAGAATGAGTACGTAAGATTTTATAAAAATGCTATCTGGTTTAAAAGTATGCTCCTAGTCTCTCCGCAGCCAGTTTCACTAAGTATAGGTGTGAGCCATGCATGGCCAGCTTGTGAGAGACAGTCAACCAGGATGCCAGTGACACATTCTCCCCAGCCTGAAAAAAGAAAAACACATTCTGAGGACATGAATGAAATTTATAGAAGTACTAAATATGATGCCAATGCTAAATTATTCCTCTCAGTTGTTCAAGGGGCATTACTCAAATAATACTACCATTCTATTGAACTTACCCTAATACCGTACATGTATTTTAGCACTAACTCCAATAATAATTCTACATTATGGCATATGCCCTTATACTGTATTATGGCACTAACTCCAATAATAAAAATACATTATGGTGCTAAGTGGCGCTTACTATAATACCAGACTATGGCACTTACTCCAATAATAATAATACATTATGACACCTGCCCTTATACTGAATTATGGCACTAACTCCAATAATAATAATACATTATGACACCTGCCCTTATACTGAATTATGGCACTAACTCCAATAATAATAATACATTATGACACCTGCCCTTATACTGAATTATGGCACTAACTCCAATAATAATAATACATTTTAGCACTTACCATAATACTGTATTACGGCACTTTATCCAATAATAATACTCTATTATATCACTTACCAATGATGGCCCTGACTCCAGTAATTAATAATAAATACTAAATTATGGCACTTACCATGATCATGCATTATTTACACTTATCCAAATAATGATATCCTATTGTGATACTTATACTTATTCCGCATTAGGGCACTTAATCAAATACTAATAAAATGTAATGGTACTTTCCTTAACTTACCCTGATAACACATTAAAGCACCTATCCAAATACTAATACCACATTATGGCACTTTACCTATCACCACACTGACACTTACCATAATACTGCAGTTTTGTTCTTACCCTAATAACACATTATGGCACTTACTCTAAGTGAGAAGAATCTGAGGATATCACCCTCATCGTCATGGTAATTGAAAGCCTTTGTTTCCAACCAGGCATTGTCTGTGTTTCTGGGATCATCAGCGTACCCTTCATATATCTGCAAACACAAATCGATAAAAAGAATAACTGAGGTAAGACACGTTTTTTGCATGAGTATTCATTTTCAGCTAAGAAAACAATGCAAATAAACCCTTTCCGAAATGACTGATAGATGAGATTGAAGGCAATATCACTCCTTTGTAAGGGTATTTATTATCATCTAAAAATACTTAATAGAATAATATAAATCTTTTAGAAACTGATGTAAGATATGCAAGGTTCAAGCTATACCTTAACCCCTTTCTTCCACAGCTTGGTCAGTTTTTTCTGGTATGACTTATTAGACTTCAGCGAACCAAGAGCTTCCTGAGTGAACTCCCCTTGTAGATGGTCAGCTGGCCTGCTCTCCTCTGTCGGCATAATAGCCTGTAATGAATGGTGAAAGGTTTTGGTAAATGTAATACAATAAAATACGATTGATACAACTTTCATTGTAAATTACCGTAAAGAATAGTAAAAAAATGTTAAAAGGACGGAGTTGGGGATAGATTTTGTCTGGGGGGTCAGATCTAGAGTTGGAGGATTTTTTTGTGTCTTGCAGTAAAGGTTTGTAGAGCTATCAATAAAAGTGCTTATTTATCAGTCAGCATTATAAATAGGCATGGTTAAGTATCATTTTATTAATTCTAAAATTTATTTATGAGTTGAAGACATAATCAATTGGAAACCAAGAATACTGTAAATCGGATGTATTGCCTATCAGGAGTGCCCATAATTTTTCCAGTAAAGGTCACCATGGCCTTGACCAATGTGCATACATGTACCATGCTTGAAGTCTATTAAAATTTCAATTTATACATAATTTATTGATTGGAAACAAAAGTGTGACAAAAATAAAGCTGCCGCCACCAGGCAAAGTTAGCCTTAGCTAATGAAGTCGCCATGGTTAGCAGGACAGAACAAAAAACACCCTGGTATAAATTTAAACAATTTACACTGTACTATTACTCTTACTAGAATCTCATACAGTAAAAGTGCAATCGCTCGAGGTCGCCGGGGACCGAGCCTAAGCCTCGAGGGAACCGATGTTTCGAACGACCCGATTTTCAACTCTCCAGTATGTTATAAATATATTTCAGTGTAAATTTGAAGTCGTATTTACGAAGACACTGACTATGTGTTGCGTTGTGGAAATTGCTCATATGATCAAAGACTGTCGTGGATCAATATGGTAGTGTTTATGCATATTTTTATTACTCATTCACATTTCTCACAATTAACTTCTCATAATTATCTTCTAAAATGCCCATATCAACTAATATCGGTCATGCATTGACAGTGTTAAACGGTTTGTCAAACCTTATCAATTAATGCCTTTCAACTGTCATTGCAATTTTTATAAATTGTGAAAATTTTAATACCAAGCAATGGTTGTTTATTTTGGCACGCATTCGGGAAAAAGTGTAAAATTATGACCTCGAGGGAGCCATAAGGTTTTGTGCATGATTTGTGTACTTGAGACCGAGTATATTGCTCAACTCCTTGACATAATTAGGTTTTGGTGCAGCGTAGGTACATTTTATATGAACTTGAAGGGAAAAAAAATCGGGACCAAGCTCCGACCTCGAGGGAACGCCAGTTCTCGAATGACCACTTGTTCGAACGACCACAGTTTTACTGTATATTCTTTTGTCTGACAGAAATACTCAAAGACTACTGAAGGACGTACCCCAGGAAGAGCCCACTGCTGGTTGTCGGTACGTAAAACAGCAACAAACTCCAAGGCTGGTTTTCCCTCTAACATGACCTTGTTACCATCAGCATCCACTTTCCATCTAAAAATAGACATTTCTAGTAAAAATGTATTTAGCTTTGATGAAATAAATTCAAACTTACATTCCATGATTAATTCTAATCCATAAAATTTATGTATTTAGGTACAAATAGCATAAAAACTATAAATATTATCCATAAACAATAACTGTGGGAATTGCCAACTGGGTCTACATCTCAAAAGTGGCACTGCTGAGACATGGCCTCTCAAAAAAGACACAAGGGGTCAATATTCAAACAGCATCTTAGTGTAAAAAATACCATTTTCTTAGTGAAAAGTTGTACTTTTCATCATATTTATTCATTTGTTTTTAACCCCATCAAGCAAATATGGGCCTTAAGACATACACTTGATTTTTGGTTTATTGGGTATTTTAATTCAATTATATTTGTGAAAGCAATACTGAAAATGCTGATGAAGATATTTCTAAAATTCTGCAAGAATTATAAGATCACAAGTATGACCAAACATCTGCAAACATTTAGGAATATGGATCCAGTACTATCTTCTAACCAGAAAACAAACTTATATAAAGGTTTATTTAAGTAATTGTCAGCTTTTATCACAATTTAGCTCAAACAAATTAGTGTAAACTAAAATAATAAAGTTATCATATCATCACAAAACATAGCTTACCTTGACACCACAGGGTCCCCAGCAATGTTTGGACCCCATCGCCCAAGCAAGCCCCGACTCTGTAGTCCAGTTCTGCCTTTTGGATTGATAGGAAGCCCATCTACGACTTTGTATGTACCAAGGAAACTCTTCCGATTTACTCCAAACACTTGGTCATAGTCATTAAAGCAACTAATAGTGTCCATTCTGCTCTGAGGTTTCCTGAAACCATAGTTTCTAGTTACAAGTTCAGGCCATGAAAGAAACCAATTGCTTGGGTCTTATTAGTTGTCTACAGTTCATATCATAATAACCAAAATATAACCTAAGCAGTGGCATATGTAAAACAATTAAAACCAAATTAAAAATCATTTTATTTCTAATAAAACTACATAAAGACAAGTTTTTATGACAAGTCTCCTACACAGACATGTCCAATGGCAAAAGTCTACTACACAGACAAGTCAAATGATAAAAGTCTTCTACACAGACAAGTCCAATGGCAATAGTCTACTACACAGACAAGTCCAATGACAAAAGTCTACTACACAGACATGTCCAATGGCAAAAGTCTACAACACAGACAAGTCCAATGGCAAAAGTCTGCTACACAGACAAGTCCAATGGCAAAAGTCTACTACACAGACAAGTCCAATGGCAAATATCTACTACACAGACATGTCCAATGGCAAAAGTCTACTACACAGACATGTTCAATGGCAAAAGTCTGCTCCACAGACAAGTCAAATGGCAAAAGTCTATTACACAGACATGTCCAATGGCAAAAGTCTACTGTACAGACAATTTCCAATGGAAAAAGTCTAGTACACAGACAAGCCCAATGGCAAAAGTCTACTACACAGACAAGTCCAATGGCAAAAACCTACTACAAAGACAAGTCCAATGGCAAATGTCTGCTACATAGACATGTTCAATGGCAAAAGTTTACTGTACAGACAAGTCCAATGGCAAAAGTCTACTACACAGACAAGTCCAATGGCAAAAGTCTACTACACAGACATGTCCAATGGCAAATATCTACTACAAAGACAAGTCCAATGGCAAATGTCTGCTACATAGACATGTTCAATGGCAAAAGTTTACTGTACAGACATATCCAATGGCAAAAGTCTACTACACAGACAAGTCCAATGGCAAAGTCTACTACACAGACAAGTCCAATAGCAAAAACCTACTACAAAGACAAGTCCAATTGCAAATGTCTGCTAAATAGACATATCCAATGGCAAAAGTCTACTACACAGACATGTCCAATGGCAAAGGTCTACACCACAGACATGTCCAATCCCAAAACTCTACTACACAGACAAGTCCAATGGCAAAAGTCTACTACACAGACATGTCCAATGGCAAAAGTCTATTACACAGACATGTCCAATGGCAAAAGTATACTAAACAGACATGTGCAATAGCAAATGTCTGCTACACGGACATGTCCAATGGCAAAAGTCTACTACACAGACATGTCCAATGGCAAAAGTCTACTACACAGACAAGTCAAATGGCAAAAGTCTCCTTCACAGACATGTCCAATAGCAAAAGTCTGCTCCACAGACAAGTCAAATGGCAAAAGTCTACTACACAGATAAGTCCAATGGCAATAGTCTACTACACAGACATGTTCAATGGCAATAGTCTACTTCACAGACAAGTCAAATGGTAAAATTCTACTACACAGACATGTCCAATGGCAAAAGTCTACTACACAGACATGTTGAATAGCAATAGTCTACTACACAGACATGTTGAATGGCAAATATCTACTACACAGACAAGTTCAATGGCAAAAGTATATTACACAGACATGTCCAATGGCAAATGTCTACCACACAGACATGTTGAATGGCAAAAGTCTATTACACAGACATGTCCAATGGCAAAAGTATATTACACAGACAAGTCCAATCGTAAAAGTCTACTACACAGACATGTTCAATGGCAAAAGTCTACTACACAGACATGTTGAATGGCAATAGTCTACTACACAGACATGTTGAATGGCAAATATCTACTACACAGACAAGTCCAATGGCAAATATCTACTACACAGACAAGTCCAATGACAAACAAGTCCAATGGCAAATATCTACTACACAGACAAGTCCAATGGCAAATATCTACTACACAGACATGTTGAGTGGCAAATATCTACTACACAGACTAGTCCAATGGCAAATATCTACTACACAGGCATGTTGAATGGCAAATATCTACTATACAGACATGTTGAATGGCAAATATCTACTACACAGACAAGTCCAATGGCAAATATCTACTACACAGACAAGTCCAATGGCAAATATCTACTACACAGACATGTTGAATGGCAAATATCTACTATACAGACATGTTGAATGGCAAATATCTACTACACAGACAAGTTCAATGGCAAAAGTATATTACACAGACAAGTCCAATGGCAATAGTCTACTACACAGACATGTTGAATGGCAAATATCTACTACACAGACATGTTGAATGGCAAATATCTACTACACAGACAAGTCCAATGGCAAATATCTACTACACAGACATGTTGAATGACAAATATCTACTACACAGACAAGTCCAATGGCAAATATCTACTACACAGACATGTTGAATGGCAAATATCTACTACACAGACAAGTCCAATGGCAAATATCTACTACACAGACATGTTGAATGGCAAATATCTACTATACAGACATGTTGAATGGCAAATATCTACTACACAGACAAGTTCAATGGCAAAAGTATATTACACAGACAAGTCCAATGGCAATAGTCTACTACACAGACATGTTGAATGGTAAATATCTACTACACAGACATGTTGAATGGCAAATATCTACTACACAGACAAGTCCAATGGCAAATATCTACTACACAGACATGTTAAATGACAAATATCTACTACACAGACAAGTCCAATATCAAATATCTACTACACAGACATGTTGAATGGCAAATATCTACTACACAGACAAGTCCAATGGCAAATATCTACTACACAGACATGTTGAATGGCAAATATCTACTACACAGACATGTCCAATGGCAAATATCTACTACACAGACATGTCCAATGGCTAAAGTCTACTCAACTAACATGTCTCATGCCGTAACGGGGAATGTTTACCAAAAATATTTTTGAAAGAAATATGCTTACATGTGCATTATATCTGGATCTGCCCACTGTGGTCGACTGAGCACAACTGGAGCGGTATAGATGTTTGGGCTGTATTCTGGATATGCAGTCTGCAAACATATCAGATAATCTCTGATCTCCAAAGTAATTTGCAAACAGGCAGAATTGTTGAAAAATCGCAGGAAAGCATTACATCACATGTCATTTCATTTTTAAATCAAAGTGAAGACTAATTAGTCAACAAAATCTAAGTTCAAATCATTCAAGGACTTAATGAGTAATATAAATTCAGACTATACACACATGAAAACACACATGAAATTAAATATCTGAAAATTAATTGATCAAATTCACAGTCTTCAAAGAGAGGCAGAAAAAATTCTTCCAGTGCTAATGCAACTGTGATACAAACTGTAAAGCATAATACTTTAAACACATCAATATTGAAACTTTTCTACCTATGACTTCTGGTGTGAGTGCAAAACATGTATGTTTAAAATTCAACAATATTGGATATACTTTTTGGTATCATATATAGTTTTCATCACATTACCCAATTGGTTTCCAAATATCAGAATAAAAAATTAATGCACAAGTCTGAATAATCAATTGCAATAAAATGAGTGGGTTAAAAACCCAATTTATTGGGAAATCATGTTTAAAGGTCTGCCAAGGCAAGGGCAATCTCTAAAACTACTTTAAGATCTTGATAAGAATCATTTTCTATAATTTTGAAAGATAGATGTGTTTGTACCAAATTGTTAATGCTTGATATGCTTTTTAAACAATTATGCACATTAAAATTAAGGTAAATTGATATTTCAGGTACTTGCTTTTCAGGTACTTGCTTTTCTAATGAAGTCATTTTAGTAAAACGAATAAATCTATATCTTTTTTTAACTATTTGATTTCCCTATTATATATTATAATAACCAAAACTTACATCCCAAGACACTTTATCATCTGGTACATGAAAGCGAACAATGTCTGAGCCCAGATAGGGTGACTGTCGAGATCGAAAGTGGACCTTCAGTCGCTGTGCAAACAATTCCTCCAACACAGCACGATCATCCATCATTTTTTTGGTCTGCTCAGCAAGCTCTACAATGAACAATGTTAAACAAATTAAAAAAGTTACACACAGCAGATTACCCCAATTAAGATGATATTACTTAAAGTCACACGCTGTATTCTTGATAAATATTCTTGATTTGACACTACATATCTAAAAATAGTTAATAGAATTGGTAAAGACAGATATCATACTAATGTCATCTGTTTTCTAAATTGATAAAATATTGACGTGTTGAAAAGTCTTTGGAATGTTTCATACATTGACATTCATATTTAGCTTGGAGGACACCAGTTGGTTTAAAAGTGCATGCGAACCAGAATTTCTAGGGTGTCCTTTTTTAACATCAGAGTACAAGGCCGAATGTTGTGGCTATGTAAGGGTTTGTTTATCACTAGTACCATTCTGTCAGTCTAAAAATAGTCTGTCAACATTCTATTTATAACACTCAAGAGGCTATGGAAATGTGTAATTAGTGTTCATTATTCTGTTGTAAATTTTGTTAAACAAAAAACATAAGCAGTTTAAGGTCTACAGTAAATTTATTGTAATGGGATTATCTAAGCTCTGCAATGAATGTTCACGCAGCAGTGAATATTGTTTAACAATTTGTCAAGGTCAGAGACTACTAAATAAATTCTCTATTATTCTACAGACAATTGAACTATTTGCACACAAAATAATTTTTAGTGCATCACCTACCCCAACACTGTTTTAGGGCAAAAGAAGCGTAGGGAAAAAGCAACGTTTCTAATATTAAAAAAAAATCAGTTGAACGTCACCAAAATGTATTCCATAAAGTGACCAAATACATTTTGGGTATACAAAAAATGTAATAAAAATGTAAACAAAAAAAGTAGATACAGCATGTTCACACTGTTCTTGAAATCACAAACCATTGACTGAGATGGTAAAAGCATGCTTTGATTCACTGTCAAGTTGTCTTAGCCTAGTCATCAAGAAAAAGAAATAAGGCATGTAACAATGAGTAGGCACTTGTGAATTGGTATAATTTACTATATAATTATACGGTCTTTAGTTAACATTGTAAAGATACTATATCAGCTCTGCAGTGAATGTTCATTGAGCTAAGCAAGGTCTACAGTGAATATTGTAAACAGATTATATGAGCTCTGCCGTCAATGTTCGCTCAGTTGATAAAAATAATAATAAAAAATAAAGCTAGACATGTGCATATTGTCTCTTGCAACTTCTGTACTAAAGTTAATTTCAATATATTGCACATTATTTGAGTTATGGCCAAGGTTACAGTTTTTGCACTATGACGTAGACAACCACACATAAAAAATAATCTATTTACAAAGTACCTATAACCAAACCTTTTTAAAAAGCCAAGTTGAAATGGTAGGGATCATTATATAAGTACTGATCTTGCCGTGTGTAAGTATTTAAAACTGAAATTCCAGTTTAAAGAATCTTTGAATACATTACTAATGAAATATCACTATATCCAAAATAATATTTCCTTGTAACCAATTTGAAATTGAAGAAGAGTATAACTTGTGTTAACATGCCAATGCTTTATAATTTTGAGACAGAAATACGTAGAATATCGAAAGCCCAACAACAACAACCGTTGTATTATATATAAGTAATATTTTACTATAATTCTATATGGTTTGATTTATAAGTAACATTTTGCTCTTATACTGTACATACACTTCACATATTAAAGTAAAATTAATATGTTTTCTGATTACATAATTTTGTATTGAATGTTAAACTGTTCTGTTATATTCTTAACTTCCAAACAGTCAACAATATCATACAAACACAGGGCATACAAAGCAATGCTGGCACAATATGAAGCAGTTAAATGTAAAAGCTGTGCATTTACATAGAGATAAAATAGCTTTTAAATAAAAAATTAACTGTACCTTTTGAATAATTTCCTGGAAATTGTGTGTGTTATTATAGTAAATAAGTATAGCATTATCTGAATCATTAACAAACATGGCTGTATTTCATTTATTTTTTTCTTATCTTTAATATTCATCAATAAGATCAGCAAAAAGAGAGATACTGTCATTTGCTCATTTTTGTTTTAAAACTCTCATAAAATAAGAAAACAAGGATATAATTTCCGTTTACAACTAAAATCTTGATTGAAACAGAGCTAAGACATCAAAACTGGTTATTCATTTATGCATTATCTTATTTAAGAAATATTACACACCACTGAGGGTCATATGACATTATAAGGACCGGCCAGTCAGCCCACAAAAGTGTATATGGACCATGGCGTAAGCTAAGGTCCATTATACTTTTGGGGGCTGACTGGCCGGTCCTTATACTGCCATATGGCCCGAAGTGGTGTGTAAATATTTCTTATATTATACCATACATTTTATATAACCAAATGTTTTAATGCGCTTTAGATGTGTTTAATTTAACTAAGTTAAAATGTTTACTTGTGACAATTTTTTGCCACTGTGAAAATAGGAAGCCGCACTTACCAGTTTTATGACGTCAGCGGTCCATATTTCATTTTTGGCGAGGTCCGGACTGGCCAAAAATATCATATGGACCGCTAACGTCATAAAACTGGATTTGTATCAAAATACAGTGAAATATGGACCAATCGACTTTATATATACAAAGAAGGGACACATTTATGTGAGGTATAATATATAAAAATATATATCAATTTTATACATGCAAAATATCTAAAAGCCATAGTTGAAACAATGCGACCCCTTATGTAAGAAAAGCCCCTGATGCAACCCTTCAGAGATAGGTCCATAACCAAGTTTGATAAGCCCCTACTAAAGTTTGACACCATAAAACCCTTATATGAGATAAGCCCCTACTCAAGTTTGACACTATAAAACCCTTATCTGAGATAAACCCCTACTCAAGTTTGACACCATAAAACCCTTATACGAGATAAGCCCCTACTCAAGTTTGACACCATAAAACCCTTATCTGAGATAAGCCCCTACTCAAGTTTGACACTATAAAACCCTTATCTGAGATAAGCCCCTACTCAAGTTTGACACTATAATACCCCAAACACTATAACCCTACTCAAGTTTGACACTACAAAACACTTATCTGAGATTAGCCCCTACTCAAGTTTGACACTATAAAACCCTAAACACTATAACCCTACTCAAGTTTGACACTACAAAACACTTATCTGAGATTAGCCCCTACTCAAGTTTGACACTATAAAACCCTAATCTGAGATAAGCTCCTACTCAAGTTTGACACCATAAAACCCTAATCTGAGATAAGCCCCTACTCAAGTTTGACACCTTAAAACCCTAAACACTATAACCCTACTCAAGTTTGACACTATAAAACGCTAATCTGAGATAAGCCCCTACTCAAACTTGACACTATAAAACCCTTATCTGAGATAAGCCCCTACTCAAGTTTGACACTATAAAACCCTTATCTGAGATAAGTCCCTACTCAAGTTAAACACCATAAAACCCTTATCTTAGAATTTAGCCCCCAATCCAGTTTGAAACAATGCAACTCTTATCTGAGATAAGCCCCTACCTTCTTCTCTGATTTTCTGTCTAGACAGGACCTCTGGGGCTGGTTCTGAGGGTCTATTCTCCTTCATTGACTTTTGCAGGGCCGATATTATCCACTCCAAGGATTTCTGGGTACTTTCCAGCTGCAAAGAAACATTCATTAATTCTTAAACATTCAGAAATTATATCATTGTTTTATACTTACTTGTAGTGAGCATGAAGTAGCATCATAAAGCATATTGTATGATATAAACAGTATTATATGTATTATATATTATATGTACTGCAATACTCATTAAATGAAATAGCTTAAGGTGTTCTTGATACAAATCTTTAACCTTTCTTCTCCAACCTTATTGAAAATGATCTTATGTGATCTGACCTGTTTCTCCTTGCTGGTCAGCCTACTCCCCTGTCTAGATTGAATCCTCACTTAAAAACTTAGTAAGCGACAGAGGCATCACCATATCCTATCTCTATAACAACCAACCTGTTTCTCCATGCTGGTCAGCCTGCTCTCCAGTCTAGGTGGAATCTTCACTTCAAAGCTACCGTAGTTCTTGACAGGAGCATCACCATATCTGATCTCTATAACAACTTACCTGTTTCTCCATGCTGGTCAGCCTTCTCTCCAGTCTAGGTGAAATCTTCAATTCAATGCTTTTAGAAGAGAGAAGCTCACCATATCCTATCTCTATAACAACCCATCTGTTTCTACATGCTGGTCAGCCTGCTCTCCAGTCTAGGTGGTATCTTCACTTCAAAGCTTGTCAGTGACAGAAGCTCACCATATCCTATCTCTATAACAACTTACCTGTTTCTCCATGCTGGTCAGCCTGCTCTCCAGTCTAGGTGGTATCTTCACTTCAATGCTTTGAGGTGACAGAGGCATAACCCTATTCTCAGTTGCATCCGATGACTGGGAAGTTGTCAATGGTAACGCATGCTGCTGTTCCTGGATCTCCTCAATTCGGGTCACAAGGTCATGAATACTTAAAAACGAGACAGGAAAAGTTATTGCCTTCAATAATAGTCACCTCTTAATCCAAGAATTTAAACTTATAAATGTAAAAGGCAAGTACTTACAAAGAGACCCATATCATTCAATGAGAGTTGTTATTAACATTAACAATATAGACGAATATCTATCTTTACCTTTTCAGTTGGAACATATGAAGAACATTATATAATATTGCTATATAGAGCAAAAGCACAGACTTCATTGAAACACCCTAAGGGACCTTTAAAAGACAACACATACTGTGATGAATGAAAAAAAGTTTAACAGCCAAGTAAGTTGTTGGTACATAGCCATAGCAAAGTTAAGTTTGCCGTGAAACTCACAATTCACAAGAACTTACTTCATCAATGAATTTTCAATGCACAGAAAATGGATGGGCTTTGTTTATCAAATAAAAAATGTTAGCTATTGTTAGCCTTGTGAAAATTGCATGGAACGTGCAGATTATCTCAGCGTTTAACTTACATGTTGTGTGTGCTATCCACCTTGTGTTCAAGACTCTGTACATCTTCCAGTTCCCGTTTCTGGTGAAAGGCATCAGCAATTACATTCTCCCATTGTATCAACTCGCGCTCATTCTTAAACTTCCGACCTAAGGATGACGAATCGTCAATATTTGTTTTAATTTTGTGAATAGCATTATCTTGTTTTGAATAGTTCACAATCAAAATTGATGACCAAAAAATCATACTGAGTAGCATTTAAAAAATACCAAATGTGTATTTACAGCCTGATCATAACCCATTAAATTTTTACATTTAGATTATAATGATAGACAAGCTTTTGTGGCTAATAATATGAAGTAAATTAAGGTAAAATATTGAAAGCATACACAATTTAAAGCAAAACTTAAAGCAACAAGTGACATCTAATACAAATTTACTGGAAAAGAAAAAGACAAAGCAAAATAACATTATTTGTATTTTTAACAGTCGAGAACTTAATGTCTCTTCACACACAAGTAATTCACTAACTTCTTCAACCATTCCTCCAAGCTGCACTCTCACAGATTGAACATTTTGACAACTTTTTTGTTTTTGGCCTTTGAACGAGCCATTTTATGTTAACATCCATAGAAACCAGTTATAAAAGACTGCTGACAAAAAAATAGATCACAGATTTTTACATGTAAGTTCAAAAATTGCTGTTTTATGCATTTTTCTTAAACCGTTAGTAACGGTTTAAGCCATATAACATTAATTTTCGAAAGGAAATATGAAAATCTGCGATCTGATCTTTTGTCAGCAATCTTTTATCATTGGCTTGCAGATATTCACGCAAAAATTTGCTCTTTCCAAGACCAAAAATAAAAAAGTTGTAAAAATGATATATCTGTGAGAGTGCAGCTTTAAAGGCAAATAACCCCAAAATTGGTTTAATGAAACCAGTCTTTACATGGTTTTCATTATAAGATGCACAACTTCCACAATCAATTTTGGCACACTTTGTGTTGCACTTAATTATATCTATTCGTAGATTAACGATTTGAAAGGCATTGGCTGAAAGCTGTGTCCGTTTTTAAATAAAATGATAATCTGAATAAATCAACTATAAGGGCATCAAATATTTGAATCAGTGATGGGTAAAAATACAGTTCAAATTCCTTGTAAAAAAGGGATATAAGCCAAATAAAACAGATATAGCATATTTTTTGGAATACTCACGGAAATCATTTTCGGTTTCTCTCCGTTGTTTTTTCATAGCCTTACAACAGCATGACTCAAAGATAAATCTGAGGAGCAAAAATATATGCGAGAGAAGAATAAGGGGAGGGAAGAGTACGGGCCGCGTGTAGTACTCGTGGATCAGAGAGTAACGCTGGAAGTGCCAATGTTTGTCTGTGTTGTCCTGGACTTTTTGGAACGTGTTGCTGAAGAAAAGAAAAACAAAAAGATTGCAACTAAGGAGGATAATCAAAAAGCTTATATAATGCAAGCAATTTGTTTTTTATGCAACTTTAAGTTCTACTTAGTACATATTACAGGCCTCAATTTCTCAAAACATCTTAAATCCTTTATAACAGGATTAAGCTTAGACCTCACTTTTTTTGATTTGGTAAACTTTTCCTTAGGAGCTTTTGTTCTTTAAAATGATTTTTTTTATAATAAATTAATTATGATAAACAAACTCTAATCTACATTTTAAGAATCAGTAGAAAATTTGACTTAATAAAATAAGCTACTTATGCTTGTAATACGCTTAAGATCCTCGAGTTTGGGCCAGACATGATAATTCACAACATTAAAAATTCTGCACTGTTCAAATCTATGGAAAATAAAGCTGTTTCAAAAAGAATAAAGTATTCATTGAATGTACTGGAAAATTCTTGTTAGTGATTTTATGAAACTATTATGTACAAACGATAAAGAAGAAATTAAAGCGCAGATAAAGAACATAGTTTTTTACTTATAAACCAAAGATAAAACACAAACAATGAAGAAATGCGTCCATTTTGTGGCCATTTTTATTGTCTATTTTTAAATCCGGGGCAATTAAACATAAATAATGAAATGAAACTAGAAAAACAGTTTAACATGACCCAAGACATTCCTTCAGCTGAAATCTCATTAATATAATTTTATTGGCTAAAATCTTACAAAGTTACACAATGGACAGAGTGGTAAATAGATTCAGTAATGTGACCTTGACCCTAATACTAGTAATTAAAACTGATAACAAGCTGAAATTATCCCCAAAGGTGGACTTTTTGCATGAGAAAAATTCATAATACACTGTGTAAAAAATATTTTTGGCTTGACCTTGAAAGTATGTTCCTGCTATTTGCATTTATATGTAATTTAGGAACTCAGTGCAAAGGAAAATATTAAAGGCTGCGTGTGCACAAATATAATATATATATATGTATATATATTTTGGTTATCTAGTTTAATAGGGGAAAAAAACGAACAAAACTTAACTGCACATGCAAATCTACATGAAAACAAGAGCTGTCACAGTATGTGACGAATGCCCCCGAATGTGACATTGACCTACGAACAAGGTCAGTACATGAAAAGTTGATCTTGCCTTTATGTGTCAAATACATATGGCAAGTTATTTTAAATTTCCTCTGAACATAAAAAAATACCACCCATACTTGACAACCTACACTGTTATGTCCTTATATTCAGAATTCCCTTGTGAATAAACACTTAGTGTATCTTTCACCTTAGAGGTAGGGACAATAGGTCTTGCACAGGACACGTCGTCTTTGTATGTGGAACACATGTAGCAAGTTATTTTAAAATCTGTCCTTACAAGGGAAAGTTACAGCCCGGACACGACAACCTATACCTTATGTCCTTGTATGCAGCACTCCATTGTGAATAAACACTAAGTGTGACCTTGACCTTTGAGGTAGGGACACGGGTCTTGCACGCGACACGTCGTCTTGGTATGTGGAACACATGTGGCAAGTTATTTTAAACTCTGTCCATACAAGGGAAAGTTACAGCACGGACACGACAACCTATACTCTATGTCCTTATATGCAGCACTCCATTGTGAATAAACACTATGTGTGACCTTGACCTTTGAGGTAGGGACACGGGTCTTGCACGCGACACGTCGTCTTGGTATGTGGAACACATATGGCAAGTTATTTTAAAATCTGTCCATACAAGAGAAAGTTACAGCCCGGACACGACAACCTATACTCTATGTCCTTATATGCAGCACTCCATTGTGAATAAACACGAAGTGTGACCTTGACCTTTGAGGTAGGGACACGGGTCTTGCACACGACACGTCGTCTTGATATGTGGAACACATGTGGCAAGTTATTTTAAAATCTGTCCATACAAGGGAAAGTTACAGCACGGACGAACGGACAGACGGACGGTGCGATTTTAATATGCCCACCTTCGGGGGCATAAAAAACTTAACAGGAACAACTTATGGAAATACAACCAATTTGTTTAACAACTATAAATGCATTCAGAAATGCTCTTCAGTAAATAACTTACAAATTTTCATATTCCATTGGTTCATTTTGTTTTTACCACAGATGAACGGGCACAAGTTATAAACAAGTTCGAAAATGTTTAGAGGTGGAACAAGGACGGAAGAATTGCAGTAATGCTTAATGAATTTGAATCTGATAAAGTGCCAAATTGCATCTGTGTTCTGTTGCATCATTTCAAATGTGTAGCTGCAAAAATTAAAAAGTATGAGTAACTCAAATCTGACACCAGATAGGACATTAGCCCAACAAACATGTGAACAAAATAATATTTCCACATTGTGTGTGGATTGTTTTGTCAGAAATGTTGTTTAATAGTATATGGCCTTAGTTTGTCAGGAGTAGTTTGTCAGATATATCTGAGTATAATAGTTTGAAGTTGTTTGTCTGACATATTTGTTTAAAAGTTGAATTAGTTTGTCAGACATATTAAATTGTGTTTAAAAGTAAGGAGTAGTACATATTTGTTTAAAAGTTAGTAGTTTGTCAGACATATTTGTTTAAAAGTTAGTAGTTTGTCAGACATATTTGTTTAAAAGTTAGTAGTTTGTCAGACATATTTGTTTAATTATATAAGTAAAGCATGATAAAAAATGTTTCCGTTTTCCCAACCTTTTCCGACCTTAATTGTTTTATTGCTTTCTTACATCTGACCTTTATTGTTTGCTCCTTTTGGATACATGTTTTTAAGCAGTTTATTGCCTCGAAAAGATGCCTAAATGTATTGTTTTCAAAGACATTTGAACTTTTGGAGTGTTATTCAGACAAAACTTAAATTACCGCAAAAATGAATTCCCCAACTACCTACCTCTTTAAGGAGTTGGGTTAGAATTAGGGTTAGAGTTTAAGGGCAGTGAAAGTTTTTGGCTGTATAAATATTCATTTGAAGGCTTTGCAGCCATATGGTCATTTGTAACGTAAAAAGCAGAAATAAGTCTTAAAATAAATCTGACATAATCAGGAAATATGACCTTATAATTTCCTGTGACTAAAAATAGAATGAGGCACCAGTGCTCGGACATATTTGCAAGGTACATGGTATATTAAGCTTAAAAATATTATTTATGAATAACATAATCTATTAATCTGATGCCAAAATTGACACATTAACAATTTAACAATTTTAACACTTGTTGTATTTCAATTCATCGCTTATAATCCTTTCATCAAAATGATACCTTACTTTGGTCACAAAGAGCTGCCATCAACCTTTAAAAATTCTCAACTAGTTTCTTTTCAAACCAAACCATTGACTTTGTACGTATAATCAAACAAATGTAAAAAAGGTCTTAATTGAAGAAATATTCTAAACCATACACCGTACCTGAACATTGCAATGAGAAGGTTCAGGAGTAACACATTGGCAAGTAACATGTAGATGCCCATCATGATCGGCACTACCCACTTTCCTGTGTCCGTCGGGCACCTGGCCATTGTACTGTTCATCCACAATGAAACATCATACGTACAGTCAGCTTCACCTGGGGAATAAAGATTAAAAGCAGCATGACCAACTTTATTCAACTCGTGAGTACTGTGACTCACATATGAGAGTACTGTGACTCACATAAACATCAATAAATATATATTACTATTGTATCCATTCAACCGTGTCTTTGATGCTTTGCATCAACATTTGTCTTGTTTCAACTAGACATCTTACATGTACAAGCAGTCTGGGGATCACAAAGGACTAGGCGAATAGAAATATTAAACAAATGTACCAAGTTTCATGTTTTAACTATCAATAACCTGTTTGCGAGTCATGGCCGACAGGAAAGCCTGACAAGAACACGATGGCTACTTGATAGCTCAGTTACGTCATTTTTTGATAAATAGAGGCACGGACCTATAAACCATGGATTGGCAACTGCCCCATATCGGTGAAACGATAAGAAATAATAATTTACCCACAATCCTTAGCGCTCGCTCGGCAAATATCGGAAAATTCCGCCGAATCTCCAATAGGTGATTAATGGCGATCTTCGGTTATTTCCGCCAACTATGCTAATAATGCCTTGTTCGTTATAGATTTAATCATAATTAATAACTGTGCTTTTAATCAGATTCAATTGGACTATTATCAACTCAAATGAAAGTACCGCGCATTTGAGTCAATTTTAATAATGTTTTCCAACATGTATATATTCGGCCAATGTTGGACGTCTCGAAAATGACCACAAGGTAAGATCTCGGAATGAAATCCCGCTGCATGCGTGAGTTTGAGATTATCGCATTTACACAGATGAGAGTTGCCAATCCATGGTTTATAGGTCCATGATAGAGGAGCTTACAAAAAGAATAGCTTGACAATAATTAAAGCCAGAGTTGCTATTCATGAGTGTAATTCCTCTGGTAACATGTTTACCAAGTTTCATATTTGAATATGGTTTTTAAGTTATGGCCCAAGATTTAAGGTTCTTTTCGATGACAACAACATGAAAACTGATGTCAAGGCTATCACAATACCCAGACAAATTTTCATGAAAAATAGGAAAGCTAAAAAGTACAAGCAAAGGAGGATGGAACAAACCTTCAATTTCTTCAAGGAACAGCTCCCCATAGATGTTCCAGTAAGATTTACGGATGATCTGAACGGCCGTCTTTAAGGTTAGCGGGGAGTTGGGATACAGAATGGAGTGGGAGGCAACCGCGTACGAGAACACGAAAACCATCAGGATTACTAGGAAGTACATTAGGTCCTGGATCTGGATAAATTTAACAATAGGATTGACAATAGTATAAATTATGGTATATATATATAACATATTGTGAAAAAAAAGAACACCATCTATTTAACGCAGAAAGTACATCACATCCTGGATCTGGATAAGTAAAACACTAGGGTTGACAAACATATTTATGGTATAACATATTGCGCAATACAAAAACACAATCAAGATGATCAGAAAGTACATAAGGTCCTGGATATGGATAAGTAAAACATTGGGGTTCAGACCATCCTGTTTATGGTGTAACAATTATTGTGCAAAAACACAAACACCATCTATATGACCATTAAAAGGTTCACAAGTCCTTTATCTGGATAAGTAAAACACTAAGGATGACCAACTTATTTTATGGTTACATTTAATGTGCAAAAACACAAACTTAAGAACATCTATATGACCAGGAAGTACATTATGTCCTGGACCAGGATAAGTAAAACATTTAGTTTGTCTGACCTTATTTTGGTATAACAATTATTGAACAAAAGCATGAACAACGTTCATATGACCTGCAGGAAGTAAATCAAGTCCTGCATCAGGATAACTAAAACATAATGGTTGACTTAGGAAACAGCCAAAAATAGTTTATGCCTTAATTTGATGAACTCAGAAATTGAAAATGGCTATAACTATAACTTAAAAATGCAAAAAAGACAGTTTAACATACCATTTTGCCAATCATGACAAGTTTTGGTCCCAGTTCTTTGTGAACAGAGAAGATATGCAGCAACCGCAGGAAAAACGTTACAAAGTTGAGAGCAAGAAACACCCTGGCAGCTTCAAACGTGCTCTCATAAGGCAAGAATCGCAAGATAACTC
This sequence comes from Mya arenaria, assembly GCF_026914265.1. Classification (NCBI taxonomy): domain Eukaryota; kingdom Metazoa; phylum Mollusca; class Bivalvia; order Myida; family Myidae; genus Mya; species Mya arenaria. The sequence goes on from NC_069126.1 coordinate 33,929,049, forward strand.
CAATAATAAACAACACTATGGTCAAGGTGTCGACAACGTTCCAAGTGTCAGTGATGTAGCTTTGCAATTTTGTGGCTAATGTGGTTGAAGAGTTTGTCACCATCTGAAGAGGAAGCAGGGAGATAACTATTGTTATATTGTATAGTTTAATTTTGCAATGGTTCATTATTAACATTTTTTGTGAATCAACTAGCAAGCAAGTACTGATGTTAGATAAAACCCTAAAACAGACTTCAAAATAATAATACTTTGCCATATGTATGCAAAATAAAAATATCATGGAGAAAGTACTGTGGAAAATAAAACAATTTAAGGAACATGGCAAATACAATACGAATATAGTACTATGGGAAATGAAGCCTACGGTACGTATGTACGGAACCTACCGGTAAATGGTCAGTTATCTAAAAGAATGCCCATTAAGGCTCCACGCTCACAGATTTACTGTTTTGACAACATGAGCCATTTTTTGCATATATATATCTGAAAACTAGTGATATAGGACTGCGGACAAAAGATCATAATTACTTTCGAAAATTAATGATTAATGGCTTAAAGCATTACTAATGCTTAAAGAACAAGAGCCGTCGTAAGACAGCGCGCTCGACTATGCTGCTTTGACTTAGAATTCAATAACAATGTAATAATACAAAGTTTGGTCTCTTTATGTCAAACCTAACTAAAATTATTTGATATATAAGGTGACTTTGATGCTGCCCTCCCACCAGCCTGCCCAAACAATGACACAAGTCATTCAAATAACTTGATTTCCCATTATGAAAATGTGGTTAAGATTAAACAAATATGCCTTTCAAAGGAAATAAAAAAATAAAAAAAATAGGCTTAAAATGGAGTTATGTTTCTCGTTGTAAGATGGTTGTAAATAATTTTGAATTTTATTAAGTGCATTTAATGAACGATATTGAAGTTTTTTTTATTAAAATCCCAACTTGCCCTTAACTTTACTTGCCTAAAACTTTAACCTAAGTCAATCAGGGGCCATAACTTGTATTAAGGATATGGAGTTATGTAACTTCATTGGGTGATGGTCCTGAACAATTGTGTGAAGTATTAAGTCAATTAAATGAAGGGTATAGAAGTTATTAAACAATATCCCAACCTGCCCTAAAACTTAAACCTAAGTTCCATAGTCAATCAGGGGCCATAATTTGTATAAAATATAATATGGAGTTATCTAACCTCATTATGTGATGGCTCTGAACATCTGTGTGAAGTATTTAGTCAATCGAATGAATGGTATTGGAGTTTTAAGTGAAAATCCCAACTTGCCCTAAAACTTTAACCTGCCCTAAGACTTTAACCTAAGTCAATCAGGGGCCATAACTTGTATTTAGGATAATATGGAGTTATGTAATCTCATTGTGTGATGGTCCTGAATAACTGTGTGAAGTATTAAGTCACTTGAACAAAGGATATAGAAGTTATTAATAAATATTCCAACTTGCCCTAAAACTTTAACCTAAGTTTCATAGTCAATCAGGGGCCATAATCTGTGTAAAGAATAATATGGAGTTATCTAACCTCACCATGTGATGGCCGTGAACAACTGTGTGAAGTATTAAGTCAATTGAATGTAGGGTATTGGACTTATAAGTGAAAATCCCAACTTGCCCTAAAACTTTAACCGGACGCCGACGCCGAGGCGAGTAGTATAGCCCACCTATTCCTCAAATAGTCGAGCTAAAAATGCATATAACAATTTTTTTATCATAATTATGAAAACCTGCGATCTTATTTTTTGGGCAAAAATTGGCTCGTTCCAAGACAAAAAAAGAAGTTGTTAAAGCATTCAATCTTTGAGAGTGCAGCTATAAAATTAGTGATAATCAATTGTACTAGTATGAGTAAGAAGGGTTGGAATACTAAACAGAAATAACAATAGGCTCTTAAGCTATGGTATTGATGGCATCAAATATAAAACTGTAAATTAATTTCAAACATTTGAAATGACTTTAAAATTATGGAAGTAAGAAATGAAAACAATATTTAAGTCTAAAAATAACAAAGAAGTTACAGAGATTGGCAACAAGATTCTGTCAAGGGATCTTATTATGGGGACGTTTTTAATATATTATTCTTATCCTTGTCCTTTAAGACACACCTCAGTGATTCCATTCAGTGCATTGGCCAGTTATTTATACAGTCCAATCAAAACACTTGGATTCCAATTTTGAAATAAAGTGAAAGCTAAGCTGGGTTTCTTTTAATATAGCCTCGGGATTCCCAGACAACTTCTTTACTCAGAGACCACTGAGGTATCACTATGTTACAGGTGTTATGTAATCATAATTCAACACAATTCATGCTTGTATTGAAATTTGCCACCAGTCTGCAAAAAATAATGTCAACATCTACGGTGTTTATGTTTTACATTACTTATTAAGTGAACATACTGTGCAATGAGGCACAAATATTCTTAAAAGAGGCGAATGTGTTGCTTTAAATATAATACAGATATGCTTAGTAAGAAACAACAGACAAAACTAAACCATTTAATGAGCTAAGAAGATGATATCAAATTTTCTGTCATGGCTTCATCTACAACTACAACAAAATCACAACACCAAACTACAAAGTTATGGGATCACAAAAAGGTAGATTGAGCATTAACGAGATATGTTACATTTTTTGTTTTAAAGTTATTGCTAAAAAGAAAATCAGAAAGAAAACAACAATGAGGGGAGTAGGTGAGAAATCATCAATGATGGACATGAAATTTGTACTTTAGGACTGAAGACAAACACACATAGGGGTTATGTACTGGTAATGACCAAACTGCATACCAAGTATGAAGTTCCTGCTTCCAAGTATGAAGTTCCTGTGTCCAAGCATTCTTTAGTTATTGAGCGGAAAGAAGTTTGACCTATGGGCTGGTGAACAACAGATTTTTTACACCTGAAAGTCACTGTGACCTTGACCAACTGACCTCAAAATTGAAAGAGGACATCTACTTATCAAACCAACATTATTTACCTCAGTGTCATTGCGACCTATACTGTGACCTTGACCTTTGACCTACTGATCCAAAAATTAAAAGGGGCCATCAACTAGTCATGATCATCTGTCACACAAAGTAAAAGTTCCTCGGTGCAAGTTGTCTTGAGTAATTATTGGAAACTGTTTTTTTCCTCAAGGTCACTGTGACCTTGACCTTGACCGTTCTAGTTTTAATGACATACCAAGTATACAGTTCCTGAGTGCAAGCATTCTCAAGTTATTGTGTCAAAACTGTTTCTTCACCTCAAGGTCACCACCATGCAACATATTGTTTTTACCTAAACGTCACCGCCACCTTGACCTACTAATCGCAAAATGAATAGGGGTCATCTACTGGTCATGACCAACTTGCATACTATAAGACTGAAGGTACAGGACCTAAAGAACCTTCAGTTAATGACTATTTTTCACCTCAAAGTCACCACAACCTTGACCTTTGACCTCACCTCAACTAGGGGTTATTCACTGGTCATGACCAACCTACATATCAAGTATGAAGGTCCTGTTTTGTTAAAATCATTGAAGACAATTTATTATAGTTCAACATTCTGAAAGCAATAGTGATTTTTTTTTTAAGTTACCCGGTAAGCAATTATACCATGTGACTAAAACTGAGTTAGTAAAACACAAAATGAACAGATGTTCTCTAAACATCAATTAGTGATGTGAAACAATGATATATTAATGAAATGAATGATTCGTGTAAATATTATCTAATACACTAACACACTCAAAGCAAGCACAGAAAAGGTGTTCATTACAATATGGAAATAAGGGTAAATAAGGGGTTTTATGGGACAAGTCTATACCTCTGTTTTCTTACTCATGTAAATTTCTCGAAAAATCTGGTCAGGAATAAAAAAACAAAATTTGAATTTAAAATTTGCTCAACGGATGATCAATATAATTATGGTGCTCAATTCTAATTATTAGCAAGAGCTACACTGATGACAAAGCCCACCTCTTTTCTTATTTTGACCAAGCATTCAGGGAATAACTTTTTTCAAATTTCTTTTAAAAGCAAATTTTTAGCTACATTCCAAATGCCAGAATTTTTTTTTTTATGTAATGTAAAAAATGCATAAGTTAGAGGCATTTTTATCCAACTATGAGGCAGTTTATAAAATACAATTATTAATTGATCACTTTTTTGTCCAGATATTACTTATTTTATTGTCATTTCTTGACTCTTTAATCATCTACAAAGTTTGGTCAGAATGGGGGACAAAGTAAACGTCTTCTAAAAATAACTCAAAAAGCCATGTGTTTTATATCAGTGTGATCATGGGTACTAGGTTTCATGTGAATTGTCTTGAACATTTTTTTAGCAACAAACACATGTAAGGGGTCCAAATCTCTGACAATACTTGAACTATTATTATCATCGAAACAAGCAACCATTTTTTCTGGCAGGGTTGGCACCAATACAAAGCAGCATACTTTTATTCCTTTTACCGGGTAGTATGCAATGCAAAAGCATCAAGCTCAAATCAAATCTATGCTTACGCTTTAAACAGTGTTTTCTGTGTTAAAAATAACAAAAAGTATTTGGCTAAAATACTTCAATTAAGTCAGCCAATGGAATTGTCACTTGAAATAATACCTGCAAGAAATAAAAATATACAGGCAAATATCACTATCACTGTATAATGTATGTAAACACCTTATTAAAGTCTTGAGTGAGTTTTTCATTCTATCATTTTGTGCAACCTACCTTAGAAGAAATAAATAACATTCTATAAATAAATGTTGGAAAAATATAAACCAAAATAATTATCGACCAACACATACTAAATATATTCGGGTTGACTTGGAGGGGAAACAAAAAATATTTTATACCCAGTTTTGAAGCAATCTCTATTTGGCCAAAATGGACGTGTACCATCTAGCAAATGCATAACGGTTCAAACATTAATCCCTTTTTTTAGGGTCCAGAATGCTAGCAACTTACTGCCGAGGTCGTGATAAACTAAACAGCAAAAACCAAAAGCAATTGATAGAATGTCAGTCCTTGATTAATATAAAGGACCACTACCACATTCTAGAACTAACATTTTTATCCTCCACTATCAGAGAATAAGTTAAAATAAAGGCATTACCTTTAATAGTAATACAAAAAATAAGTATCTATAAACTTTGCTTGTCTAATATTGTTTTCTATTTAAATATAACATAATATATGAACTCCTAAGAGCAAATAAAAACAGCACCTTAATATATAATAACAGTACAATAACATCTACTGAATTCTGTTTCAGACTGTAGCTTTCCATTTTTCCTACAACCAAGATACTACATGGCAAAAATCTTGAAAGCTTTCATTCAAATTGATGTTACCGGTAAGTCACCAAACATATGCATCTACTATAGCACATGCTTAGTTTTCAAAAGTAGTAGGAAGAATAAAAGATAATGCATATTATACAGCAATAGCAAAAATATAGAATTTATATTTCTGAATTAACATTCATCACTGTTTCAAGCTCTTTTTTCAAAGTAAAGACTATTTTCCAAAAAGAGAAAGAATTACATTTTTGCAGAATATTTAGATTCTTTTTCCGATTATATACAATCATTCATATCGCTTACGAGTTAACACCAACACAAGTCTGTTCTTTTCAATCAAACAAGAGTATAGCTATATACAACTTTCAAAGACAGAGTTATGGGTCTTGCTATCAAGTATATATTGTCTCTGACAACATGCCTACCAAGTTTCATTTGAATATATTGAGTTTAGGATTTGGCATAACATTGCCAACACCAACAAAACCATGTCAATACCATGACTTCATCTTTGTTAAAATTATAATCAAGCTTTAAACAAGAACTGTATTGTTATAAGTGGGTATAATCCACCATAACTACTATACCTGTCTGACTTCCTCTGTTGTAATTGCAAACACCCAGATAATGAGAACAATCTCTTCCAGGGATACTTGGGGCTCAAAGTTGAAGATGAGGATGTACGTGTACAGACTGAGGAATACGATGTAGGAACACTGAAAAAAATAGTGGTATTCAATAGGAGTAACAAGTTTGAAGAAATGTGCGAATGTTTCTGATTAAATTAATACTAAACAAGGGAGTCACAAGCAGACATCAATACTTATTGGTTTAGCATTAAAAAGTTATATGGCAGTAAGATATACCTTATGGTATACGAAAGATAGAAAAAAGGGGTGTTGAAAAGGAATAATTGAAAATACTTTTGTTCACTAAGGTGGTGAAAAGGGGGTTTAAAAGAGAAAGTAGGAAATACCTTATTGTTCACAAAGATGGTGGAAGGGGCATTGAAAAGTTAAATAGTAGGAAATACCACATAGTACACAAGGATGGAGAAAGGGGCGTTAAAAAGAAATAGTTGGAAATACCACTTTGTCCACAAAGATGGTGGAAGGGGCGTTGAAAAGAAAAAGTGGAAAATACCACTTTGTTCACATTTAACATGGTGATTTAGGGGAGCTGAAAAGTTGGAAATACTACTTTGTCGGCAAAGATGGAGAAAGTGGCTTTAAAAGAAATAGTTGGAACTATTGCTTTGTCCACAAAGGGGTGCTGAAAAAGTAGTTGCAGAACTTACCACATTATACATAAAGATGATGACAGGAGCGTTGAAAAAGTAGTAGAACTTATCCCTTGCTGTCATCTTCCACTCTTCAGCAGCTTTAAGCTTCTCTTCAGTTTCATCAACATTACTGTAATGAGGAATTAGACAACCGTTTTTTTTCAGTTAAAATCAAAATGTATCGAAGCTAAATTAAAATAGAAGAATATTATCCAATAAAAACACAAAAAGCTGGTTTGCAACTAGTATTTCTAATTCACAACAGTACTATGTGTTACTTTGTAATGCTATTTTTTTAATTTTTAATGCTATTGGTTACGTAGGTACAATATTGGAGAGTTATCTTTGTTTTCGATATACATTTACTCCCATAGGGGACAGTAATAAGTCTTAAGGAAGAGCTTAACTGTGCATAACTATCATACAGATAATTTACAAACTAATTCACTTAAACGTGTGCTTGTTATTGAATGTTGTCCGTGACAACATGGTACAGAACAGTTACTGCACCAACACCCCTCATGATTGAAATAAAACACTAGGGCATAACACTACTGTCTTGTTACGCGCTCCTTTATATTTGCAATAACTTGGGTAGTGGATACCAGTCCATGTTTACCATGTGATAAACAGTCATTGAAATAATATTTTTGGATGAACACGCCCAAATTTTTAGACGATTGCTTGGAATCAATTTTTTTAGGCTCGTGTTAATTTTTGACCACTGGATAAAGCAAAATATTGCCTTCCGACATAGCATTTATGACATAATTTATAACATGGTATACACACACTGGATACAGTAACTATAATTAAACAAATAAGAACATAAAATACACATACACTGATAACCGACTTCCCATTGGAGCCATTTGCATGCGAGATTTCTGTCTCGTCATCTTATTGTTGAGAGCATCTTGGTTGGAATCTTTGATATTGTTGTCACCAGTTTTAAACGCTGACGGCTGAGCGTATGCGCTACATGTATCAGACAGGTTTGCGAAGTCCAGCAGAACGAAAATCAAGGGTGGGAAAAACAAACACAACACGAGCTGAAAACGAGCAAAAGAGCAACACATTAACTTAGTGCTGGGCCTTGTGTACATCTGATATATTTGTATCAATATGTTTCAGCTCATTATGACTAGAACTTATAAATTACGCCAAATAAAATTACTGTTTTTGTTAAGGTAACATGACCGAACATATTAATAATTTAAATTCCCCCATCCTAAGTATAATCTTGTTACAATAAATATATAACTGGGATAAAAACTTATAAATATTTGGCCACATAAAAAAATACTGTGGTTAAGGTTACCTGACCGACCCTCTTAATAATTCCCTACCGAATAGTTACAGTTAACCTGTATTGACTTTCTTGGAAACATTAATGCACCAGTCACTTGTGATCACGCCCCCACCCCCAAAGTCTTGGGGTATACCGGGGATAGCCAGGGAAATGGGCAGTGTTTTAACCTTCCAGGTGGCTCTGAAGTGCCAAATGAATGCAGTGGTTATGTCTTCATGCCAGGCCTGACCTAGGGTCCCTGGGGTGCCGGGTATTTGGAGGGGATTTTACCAGCAGTCCATCCCCACAGGCCGGGGGGCCGTGGTTACAATTGACTGGTGCATAACAGTTCATCAATATTTTAACTGATAACCATGAATAATAGGAAATCTATTTTTATAACAGTACAATGCGAGTAAATATATTCAAAATGTCGTTTGCATTAAGAACCCAGGGCTTTTGAAACTGTTCCATTGGAAAAAGATGATTTCTTATTATTAGTTGCTCGCAATAAGGGTGAAAATTTATTTTTATTCATTTTTCATTTTGCTCATGGTTAAATACATATGTATGTTTCAATTTTCAAAACATGTTTTTGGCTTTAACATTGCATATGTTGAGGACTTATACAGACATGTCTGTTTTTTAATCCTTACATTATATCAGAAAATCAAGTCATTCATATTTGTGTCCTACCCTCCATAGTGAGTTATCCTGAACCAGTCGGCCATTCCATATCCTGTTTAGCAGAGACTGACATGCGGTTTGCGAGATGAAGTCCTTGTTGTCTGCCTTCACAGCAATTAACATACACGTGGTCTCTCCCCAGTTGCTTAGCTCCCGTACCAACAGGTCTTGCGCCTTGTGTTCATCTGTCGAGTGACATTCTGACAAGACTCCTAGCCCTAAATCCGACCATTCACTGAAACCAATGCAAGAAAACCTTAATAAAGTTCTATGTTTAAAATTTCAGATATCTAAGGAATAACTTTACATTTAATTCAAATGAAATTGTATAAAACATTTGCCATTTTTGTTTAATAAAATTTTTGATTGCATCTTTTTATCATGTTAAAAGTTTTCCCTTCAAATCGTTTGATCCCCTATTTCAGCCACTTATGCACAGAAAAATAGTCCCAACAGTTGCCTGTGTAATTAATTGTCACTTATACAATTCATAAATAAAAAAACACACATTACAATGTGATAAATTGGTTTCTGATAAGGCTAACTTAAAAAAGACGAAATGTAACTTTTTATAAAAAACTTTTTATATATTTTGGTGATTTCTCTCCAAATATAATAATGTGGACTACGTCATAAAATCTACCCGCTCACTGACACTGAACATCATAATCAATTTGGCATGGCAGGCGATGGCGATGCCTGAATAACAATACCAAGGCCATAACAATACCAGAATTTCAATCTTCATTGAGTATTATAATGTAGCTCTACATTTTTTTTAAAAACCATGATGCTATGTAGGGTATTAGCTCAAGAGATATAGAAGGGTGCTGCACTGTGTCCTATTTGATAGGACCCTTCTGCCCTCATTGAGACCAGTATTGTCACCCTTTTGCCTTATGTTCATAGAAGTTAAGTCATAAGCTAACAAAAAAAACATTTAAACTTATATTATGATTATAAATACATTACAAATACAACGCATTTTACCACAATGTATTTGGCAGTTGAACTCTTATACTTATTTAATAAAATATAATTCCTTACATTTTCTGTAAATTTCAAAATGTTTAAGTTCTTCATAGCCTATGAACCCGTTAGGAGGCCTTATTGGCCCCCTTAACCCCCGGAGGAAAAGTTGCGACAACTTTTTAGAACCAAGAGGGAACCTTAATGATAGCCCAATACAAAGTGCCCTTTAATTTCTCATTTAGCACCCTGTTCTATTCTGCAGCACCCATTCCCTTTTAAAATACATCTTTAACCCTAATGATACATTAGCTAAACATTATTTGATATGTATTCCAAGGTCAACAATTATAACTCTTACTTCATGCATTTCTGTATTTCATTGACAAGCTCTGTGTCATCTGTCTTTTTTAACATGGACTTGAGCAGGTTGTTACCAACTAAGGCTGCAGCTATGGCATCCTGTAATACATAGAAGAAAGAAGAACATTTCAATGCAGTGTCTTAAATAACTTTGAATTATATGTTGTGCATTAAACAACATTCAATTCAATTGTATGCATTAAATAACTACCAAATAAATTGTGTGCATTAAAACACCATCAATTTAATTGTGTGCATCAAAAAACTTTTCTGCAAAACATTATGATGACACTTAAACAAGATGGGCAAGACAATTCTGCTTCTTAAATTATGCCCATTAAAGTTTGTACTGACTGATAATAACTTTCATTTTCCTCTATTTTAAAGCAATAACCACAGGAAGGATTTTTATGTCCACATATATAAATTCGGAATGGGTTTATTAAATGCCTTAATAGCCTACAAGTTGTTGTACAAATCAAGGATGTTAAAATGGATGAAGTAACTCCCTCGCCTGGGGGCCATTTCAATAAAGATCTCAGTCGTTTTTTGTCGTAAATTGAAATTATCGTAGTGACATAGTTTCATTATTTTGCTACATATTTGTGTGATTATTGAACTTTGAACAATTGAGGAAATAAACACTCTGATGTATTGCCATTCATGACGTTTAGATATAGATTTAAGATAATGGGGGTTAAGACTAAAATCCTTTATTGAAACAGCCCCGTGGCTCTTAAGCACTTAAAATGGTTGTAAAGGGTGGTAAGGAATACAGGTAAACTTCGCACTATGTAACAAAACAGTTGTAGTCCATACCTTCTCTTTCTCATAAAAGATAAAATATGGACCCCACAAGTACAATTGTATGTATATATATAAGCCTGAACTGTCTCACCTTGCCTTCAGCCCAGAACAGTTTTGCCATATCCTGACGTATCATCAGTATCGACCAGATAAACAGGTCCTGAAATGGCTGGTCAAAGTCTGGGGATGGCTTCTCTCCACTTTTCCTGTTTCCTGGTAAATTATGAAAAATGCCTATTGAATGTTGTTTACAGTATCTTTATTAAAATGAGTATGTTTTGGCATCTAAGGCTTATTTACCCTTCATATTAAAGGGAGTTAAGTCATTATGAAACTGCGTACCACATTAAAAGTAAATATCTCTGACAGTTTCAAATTAAAGGCCGTGATAGTTAAGATGATACCAAAGCATAGTTCTAAACAATAATGTGGCTTTTTATTTGATTACAGAAATTTTTAAATCATTATTTTTTAAAGATAATTCATTCTACCTTTAAAATTATAGGTTGTAACTTATTTAACAGCAAAACTGATAATTATATTATAATAATACAATCACCATTCCACATAACTTACTATCATTTTTGGCAACAGGACCGGCAGCAGGGTCTGTGATAGCCTTTGTAACAGTTAATAGCCATTCATGTTTACTTGGCTTTGGTGGTTTTTGGTCCAAGATATGATCAACGTCAAGTAGGGCATACTTTTGTAATGCCATGTACACGGGCAGGAAGGTGTCTCCCATCAGCTCTTGGATCAGTATTCCTACGTCGTTCAGTGAAAAGTTATGCCTTTGCTGAAATACAAAAAAAAGTTAAAGCTTTAAAACAGACTTCTTGACAATTTTATTTAAGCAACATTTCCTAACATTGTTAAGTGATTTTAGTTCCAATACTTTTAATGAACAAAATGGTAAATTCTCATTTGAACCCAAGCCCAGGGTAATTCAGTTCTCAATATAATCACTAACACTTTTCGGCAAACATGGGAGAATAAAGAAAATACATACATCATCTTCCTTTAATCTAACTCTGTCCAGTAAGGTTCGCAGTAAACAGTTGGATGGAATCTGAAACAAACCAAATACACTGATGTATGTTCAATAATGTTAATAATGAGACAATGCATCATGGGACATTTTCACGTTCAAAAGGCTCAGGCATCACAAAAATAATTTTGAGTGAAACTTTAAACAAATGCTTGTTTCTATGATAAAAAACATCAAAAGCTTAAATATATATAAAATGTGTCAGAAAAATCTTTATTTTTACCTTGTTGTAAAGCATTAGAAGCCTTTTCTTTGTTAGGAACTCTTTGACGCTCACACCATGGTCGAGGAAAAGTTCAATAAAGTCGACCCGGTTCAATTGTATGGCTGAGAACATGACATCATCCAGTTTGCCCGTCTGTAATGTATGAGATATACAGGTCTTTTCAATGTATTTTAGAAACATAAGTCTTGTCAATGTTTGTCAGATACAGTCCTTTTCGAAATGAGGCAGATTCAAAAACCTTTATAAATCAATGTATGTCTGATACAAAGGCTTTGCAATATATGTCAGATACGCAGGCCTTTGTTATAACAAATTAAAGTTATGTTCATGAAACTATCAAGGTAACTGTTAAGATTTCTACAAATCTTTAAAAAACAACACTAATTTCTTAAAATCTTCAATAAGACTACTTTCTTGGTACACAAGAATCTCACAAAAAAACACAGCTGTTTTGACATGAGGACAATTTTGTTGTCTTAACACAATCTTTAAGATCATGTTTCTGTAAATAGTCCAGCCTTTAAATCCTCTTTAATTAAGGCAAGCTTATCAACCATACCGGCCATCTCTTGTCATCTGTGAAGATGTCACTCTTTGCCACATCTATTCTGTTCCAGGCCAGGGCTAGCCTCAACTGGTCCATGACTTGGTTCTTGTTGGCTAAAAATAGTCGGAATGATAGCTAGAAACAGTGGGAAATATAGCTGGAAATAATTGAAAATATTGACAAAAGTAGTGGGAAATATAGCCTTAAATAGTGGAAATTTAATAATAGCTAGAAAGAGTGGGAAATACAGCTAGAAATATTAGAGAATATAGCTAGAAATAGTAAGAAATACAGCGTGAAATATTAGAGAATATATCTAGAAATAGTGGGAAATACAGCTAGAAATATTAGAGAATATAGCTAGAAATAGTGGGACAATAGAAATATTAGAGAATAAAGCTAGAAATATAACTAGTTAAAGTGGGGAAAATAGCTAATAGTCAGGAATATTGCTAGAAATAGTGAGAAATAAATCTAGAAATAGTGGACCAATGCTTCTCCCAGGAGAAATATTAAGCTAGAAATAGTGAGAAATATAGCAGGATTTTTGGGAAAAAATAAAGGCTACAAATAGTCGGAAATGAAGTCAGAAATATAAACATATAAAATAAATACCAAGTAAATAATTGTAAATTTTTTTTGAATAAGTATATCGTATAAACTTCAGGCAATTTTCTTGTCAGTATGATTAAATGGTAAATTGACTTGCTCTCACTTGAAAAATTCCAGATACAATAAAGTCTTACTCTGTCTTCAGTGAACAAAACGTACCTTTAAATAGAGCCTGAAGAATAGCAACATCAATATCCTTCACCCCGCCTTTCCCTTCCATTTCATACACGGACATGAGGTCGCTATTCATGAGGCAGTCACGTATACGTCCCAGGTGTGTCATCGTATCCTTATTGCCGAATTCATGTTCTATCATCTCCTTAACCGTGATTTCAACAGAGTCCTCGAGGTATCGACGCATCCTAGTTATAAAAAAAAAACAATAACTGACTTTCAAATTGACTTAAATGCAGAAAAGCTGGTGAATAGTTCTACAATTACCGGTAGTAATTATATACACTATTGATATATCGTATCAGTATCTTCACAAAAAGTTGGACTACATAAAAAGCATAGTTACATGATGAATCTTTTATAGTCATAAAATGTACATTGATAAATAAATCATATCAATAAAGTAAACAAAAATTATTTTCTGTGTTTTTTTTCTGTGTTATTAACATCATGTTATGTATTTTAAATCATGCTGTGTGCTTTAAATATGATGCTTTGTGTTTGTAGCATTAAGCCTTGTGCTTTAATCTTGTTTCTATGTGCTTTCAGCATTATGCTCTGCTTTAAAAAGTAAGCTCTGTGCTTTAAACATTATGCTCCATGCTAACATTACATTTTGTGCTCAAAATGTTGATTTGTACCAGATATGAACATTGATGCTTTGTACTTGGAACTTTAAGCTGACAGTGCTTAAAAATAACACTTTGTGCTTAACAGTTATGTTGTATGCTATGCGCTTTTTACATAATGTTATGTTTGACCTTTTGTGCTTAAAACAATATGTTCTGTGCTTTAAATATTACGTTTTTCGCCTTTTCCCTTCATGGTCCTTTGCTTCAATTTCCTCTTCCTTCGCATTTAGATAGGCGTACGCGAGGATATCAGCTGCCCGACCCGAGCTCTTCACAACAACAGTGGGCGTGTTGTTCAATATCGCCTGGTGAACAGTTTCTAATGTGCCAGGACCACCCTCGAGAACTAGCAGAATGATAGGGACTGATACTGCATCTAGAAGAAGATATGTTCATATACTAAATATCCCATGAAAGGATCGACTACAAAACAAATATATTTAGCTTCAGTTTACTATACCCTAAGTGGTGGAAAGTTGTGGCCCGCAAATTTGAACTGGTAAATGCTTTCTGGCCTTGCTCAAATTTGATACAGCTGAGTTTAAGAGTTCAGGGGCCATGATTACGAACAGTCTCAAGTCCAAGTCTAGACTCAGACTCAGAAAAGCTTTTTTATAAAGGAACAAAAAATCATATTTATTTCATTACTTTTACAAAAATGTATGCTAAGAAAGGTAAAACATTCAAATATGAATATCAGCCAATTTTACCATCAATCTTTGATAGAAGGAAAGTTACAATAAAATGAAGTTTTGCCATAATGAGTCTTGAGTCTGAACTCAGACTTGAGACTGTTCGTAATCTCTACCCCAGGCTTGTTAATCCAAAAGTCTAATATCAAGGATTGTAAAGATCTGACAATGGTACACATCTAACTTGCACATAGGACTTTCTACACTGGCTGCATTTATATGGCTTCATCTTTCAACTTAAGTACAACAGAAACATCTTAAGGGTGTTACACCTTAAACAATAAAATACATCAACTGTGTTTAAGGAAACACCTACATGCCATATCCCCAGGCAGGAGGAGGAAAAATCTACTGAATTTTTTCATCTCCTCCGAAAAAAGTTAAAAATGTAGACTTCATTGCATTGTACAAAACATTTTCTAAAAAAAACTCAATATAGTGCTTCTCAGTTAAAGGAAATTAAATGCTAATTAACAATTGTTTCCAAAGAAGTAGAGGCCTTCCAGAAATCAGGCATGTTACAAAGAAATAAGACCACTTCAAACAAATGCAAATATCTTCCTTTTTTATCTTGTTTGTCAATGGGCATCATTTGACACTTGAAATTTATTCAAAGTCATTGTTATAAGCCTTGCTTTAATTATTCATATTGTTGCTTGGAACATGTGAACTATGTTTCATGTCACTATCTTGGATGGACTTTGAATTAATGCCAAGAATTAAGTTTCTGCAAGATCATAATAACTATAAACAAATAAGGGCAGATTTGATAAAAAGGTTGTTTTACTTCATAAAAAAGCATGCGACCCAAAAGCCTCTTTAGCCTCATCAGCCGTCATTTTTATTTTTCAACTTTTTCTAAACAGAATCAAGTGGTTACAAAAGTAAACAAAGCTTCTGACCCAGCTCACAAAACGAGCGTCGGGATATGCCAAATAATGTATTTTATAATAGCTGTTGATTGCCTTACTTTCTCCCGTCTCAGTTTTGATTTGGGCTATTTCCTTCTCCAGTTTTGCCCTGAAGGGAATCTCAACAGCGAACTTGTGTTGTGTGGCATTGTCTACGAGGATAAAATGGGAGTGATTCGGATCCAGAAAACTTTCTTTATTGCGCTGCTCTTTCTCTATTCGGTAATTTGCCGGCCATAGTCCCTTGCTCTGAAAATGTAGTGAAAAAGAAATGAAAGAGTGTCGAACACTAAATAATTAAATTAAAAATATATCAATATTAATAAGCAATAATTAAATGTATTTGCGCAAGGGATGTTTACATTTACAACATCTGGTTGTTATGCTGTGAATTGGAACCCCTTTGCATTTGATTAAAGCCTCTTGTGTGATCTCGTGAGGTTTTGGTCTTAACGCAACACGGTACATGTCAACATGTCTTTAATAATATAACTTTGTAATTCAGTACAAGCTATTCGTTAAAAACATTTTATATTTGAGAAGATTAGATGAAAGGCAAAAGAAAATGGGGTATTCTCATCAAAGAGCATATGGTACATTGTTGTAAAATCGGAGTTTCGATTTGATATTATTGTGTGTTATCACAAATTTAATGTTTCATAAAAAAAAAACAATAATCAATTGTCTTGCGTCTGCAATCTTATCGTTTACTTTCAAAGTTGTATCAATACTGCACTCAGGGATGCTCATAAGCATAAGTGGTTGGACGATATGATCTACAGTAAGAAGAAGGCCCCAATATGTATATCAAAAATCAGATCAACAGTGGCATCTAAATGTAGTTGAGTTAAATATCTTAGATTTAACTTAATTTTAAGAGGAAATTCTGATTGTTTTGATTGGACTGTAAAATAAATTGACCTATAGACTGAATAAAATCACTGATGCACATCCAAAAATATCCATACGAACTGTATTGGATATGGCCCAAGATGGAATAATTTGTAAAACATTTAATTTGAAAGTTAAATCACAACTTTTTATTATCATAACCTTGATAGCAAATGGAGTATATATAGTAGGATGTTGGTGACCATTACTCAGACGAGAGATTGAAAATTATATCACAAGCATATGCGTGAAAGTGAAATAAAAAAGAATACCGTATTATATAATAATAATTTAGCTTGATCAACATCAGCTAACAACAGCATCTTCTAAAAATGCTTATTTGGTATCATTTACACAAATAAAATTCTATCGAGCAATTATGTTGTAGACGAAAAAGGATCATGTAAAAGGGCACTTTTACCTCTTCATCAATAAGAGCCTCTTTATTCTGTACACAGCCCCAGGGCGCGATTCCAATGGAGATGACTGGGTTTTTGTTCATCGATGCAATCCCAAAATCCTTCACTGCCTCCCCGACATGCTTCATTACTCCAGCATGTGTTCCACCCGTTACGATCCAAGCACCTAAAAGTTACAGCAAACCATTGAAACATAAAAATAATAAATGTAATAACTGCTTTTCATGCTAGTATAACATGTCACGATTGATAGGTTTGCAGTATTTGGGGAGTTGTTTTTGTAATTAAAGCTAGTACACATAAAATCTGGCAAGGGCACTTCTAATCATATATGTCGTATATATGTCTGGTTCGAATAAAAAAATCTGAGCCTCCGCCACCTGCGTTTTCAAGCAATGATGCTTGCTGAGTTATGGGTTATGTAGCCTGCCCGAGGGTCAGATTTTTCTATCTGGACCAGACATTTATGATTGATATTTTTTTTTAGCATACCTAAATAAATTACTTTTTTTGTGAAAAAAGTTATATAGAAAAGCGCATTTTTGTACATTTCACATTTCAAAAGTGTGTGCAATTATGTTTACTGAAGTATGATGAGGCGCAGTAATTTTTTTTCACTGCATACGTCAAGAAGTTCCTTCATATAACATCATTTAAGAGTTGTTTTTTTCTGTTCTGAAGCTTTATTTTTTGTAAACTTGATGTTAATTGAAATCGTCTATTGAAATATCAGAATTATGCCTAATACATAAACTTATAATAAATAAAAAGTATTGCGTCACAGCGTGTGACTCATCTAGCATGTGCGGTGCCAGATAGAGTTTTGAAGCATGGTTGAATGAACTTGAAATGCCTATCCATCGTGCTGGAAAATCTGATCCTTCAACTTCTAAAACAAAGTGATAACTAAAGGCAACCAGGCAAGGCATCAAACAGCAGCTATGTAGACCTCATCAAGTGGGCATTTCAATTACAGTTAAATAATTAGATTTATAATTAAAATCTCTAAACTGTGAGCATACTCTTTGACATTTAAGGAAGGAAGTTTAAGATTGCCTTTTTGAAAGAAGATCTTATCTATAGATAATATCAACTGGTACATTATAAGATTAAAACCAGAAATATCTAAGTCTAAGAAATATCAGAAAGTCTAGAATGGATATCGCCGCAGATGCAAAAAACTTCATAATAAATATTCATTACTTTAAGCCAGTGCTTAAGTTAACAGGTCACATCATGACCCTGGACAAGCCAATGTACATGGACTTTGATTCAATATACCAGTATTCTCTTGTGAATTAAAGTAAGAATTCACAAAAGCTGACATAATCTAAGTAAAGGATCATACTAATTATACTAAATATTGAAGAAAATAAAAAAATCTTGTGAGTCTTAAACCTGTAGTTAAAGCTGTTTTCATGAGCCCACGTCGGAATGTGTCCCGGAGTCGTTTGCTCATATTGAAGTTTTTAGCGCCCCCTGTCACAGATATGAGAAGGTTGGGCTTATCCAGCCCCCAAACTTTCATCATCAATTCCAGCATGTCTGACATCTTTGTGTCCACGTCTACTCTCACATACTGCAAGGAAATATCAATTACGGGGCTTATCAGGAAGGAAACATTACAAGGTTTTCAGACTTCATCTGAATATCCAATATAATATAATATTAAATCTGTTATCCAATACACCTTCACTGGAATGATACTAGTATTTTTTTATGTGTTCTTGGTATGTTGTGCTATGCTTTTGTTCATAAATGGAAATTAAACAGAGACTTTCAACAGTGTCCATCTCATTCTGTCAGCCATTTTTTGATACCTCTTGTGTTAGTCGTTTTATGAGGGATAATGAAAGAAGTAAGAACTATAAATGGCAACCAGTAAGCATATGAAAAGCTATTATCATGATAATCAGGCTCAAGACCACAGTTATCTAACCCCCGTTGACCAAGATCCGGATGTGAATACAGAAAAAAGAGTGCTTGTGTTCAAATATCAATATTTTATTAAAATTAAATGAAAAAGAAGCAAAAAATGTTCTTTTTGCAGAGAACTTGACTGAATTTGACACTCAATTGCAGAAATTGATAGTTTTCAGTGTAAATATTGGAAAAATCATAGCTTGTGGAAGTCTGAAAATTAGTTGTTTGTAGCCGATTGACTCCTTGGCGGAAGGGTTATTTATTTGAACTCAATTTTGACAGTCGGGTCAATGGTCAACGTGGTGTTTTCTTGTGATTGTATTTTGTGTCTTGAATTGTTCTAGAGATGCCATGTCCTTGTTTTTCAATTGGGATGTGTATAAAGTCAAAAGCCAGGTTAGTGTCTATATGAAACATATAGTAAAAATAACTGTGGTCTCACGCCATCACAACTACAAGGATATTTGAGGTTTCTGATGATAATGAGTTTTTGACTTGTTTTTCTGAAATTATTCTTCTTAGTTCCATTACTGCACAAAAAGTCCCCTTTCTTTCCATTTTGTAAGCCTAAAATGAGCATGAACTAAGTCAAGGTTTTTAGTACTCAAGAATTATTAAAGCCAGAGGTATGGGCCTGGCTATTATAGTCATGTACATATTGTCTCTTGCAACATGTGTACCAAGTTTCATGTCAATACCTTAATAAACAGTCTTAGAGTGATGACCAAGGTAAAAGTAATGTTCATATTTAAAATCAATACATACATGTATAACAAACATAATTTTTGAGTGATAAACTTTTAACTACAAACTGAATTATGCATTTATTGATGATTGAAACATTGTTTTTAAAAGCTGAAAACATCCAAACGTTAAATGACCGGTTAGTCCTAAAAGATTTACGGTGATCAACTATCGTCTTATAAGGTCGAAATACTGGGTTTTCTGCACCTTTCTTCTAATTTTTTACGCAGTATCCTTCATATTACCTATTGATTTCATTATTTATTCATCCTTTTCTGGTAAATTAAAACAATTGCATTAATTGTGGTACATCTTATTTGGGAGTTAGCGTGCATCTTTAAAAAATTTGCCCAAAGTTGCCTATAACATTGATGCCATCACCAAGGCTATCACAATACCTATATTTTTTGTTAACAATACAGATGGGCTAAATATTATAATCAAATAAACTAACCTTTCCAACATTTCCACCATAGCCCACAAACTCTATTTCCCCAAAGGCATTGGTTATTTTCCGCATAGAATGTTTACTGTAGTCCCATGTCTCTTCCTTTGCATGCCCCCTCTGAGCCGCTTTACTGTGTTTGCTGTAGGGGTAGTCGCAGTAGCATCGCTTTTTTGCAAGCCTGAAACAGACGCATCCAAAAATGTCATACTCTCTTTGTCAAACTGCAGATTGCTCAGGATAATTAGTTTGGCATTTACAAACACCAGTCAGATAAGACTAAAGAGGTAAATCCATGAACAACATTAATTGTTACAAAAGTAATGCTGAAATTTTTATGAACATCCTATTATTGCATATTATTGCATATACCAAGATAAGTTAATTCAAGCATTTCATGTTTTAACATTTATTAAATTCATGAGCCTTAAGATACAGTTTTAGCCCTTTTTGGGAAACATATGCAGTTGCATGCTTTTTTGTTTTTTACACTAGAGCGTTTAGGAGCAAACCTCAAAGCTCATCCATAGTTGCTTTTTTTCAGTCATACGAGTATCTAACATCTTTTATTAAAAACAGAGTTATGGGCCTTGCTATAAATGTGCATTTTGTCTGTGGTAACATGTACTTTAATATATTCCATTTGAATATCTTGAACAAGTTATGGCCATACAAAAAACAAAAAACAGACAAGACTATCAAAATTATACACACTCAGGTGCTTGCTCTTTTTTTGGATCTTCAATAAACTGTGAACATTCTCTCCGCTTGATGTGCCCTCGAATCCATTTTGTCTCCTCATCATACTCCTGAAATATACAAGGTTTGTTTACACTAATTTATTTCAATTAGCATGACATGAATGTGAGCCTAATTGTAATTCTGCATAGGCCCAACATTTGGAAAACACTCTTGTCCAAGTTTAAACTCTTTGAGCTCAATTAAGCCAATGTGAGCCTAATTCTGCCTAGGCCCACAATTTGGGACAGTCTCAAGTCCAAGTTTAAACTCTTTGAGCTCAATTAACATGATATGAGCCTAATTCTGCCAAGGCCCACTATTTGGGACAGTCTCTAGTCAGAGTTTAAACTCTTTGAGCTCAATTAACATGATATGAGCCACTGTGAGCCTAATTCTGCTTAGGACCACAATTTGGGACAGTCTCAAGTCCAAGTTTAAACTCTTTGAGCTCAATTAACATGAAATGAGCCTAATTCTGCCAAGGCCCACTATTTGGGAAGTCTCTAGTCTGAGTTTAAACTCTTTGAGCTCAATTACATGATATGAGCCTAATTCTGCCAAGGCCCACTTTTTGGCACAGTCTCTTGTCCAAGTTTAAACTCTTTGAGCTCAATTAACATGACATCAAAGTGGGCCTAATTCTGCCTAGGCCCATGATTTGAAAAATTCTCTAGTTCAAGTTTAAACTCTTTGAGCTGAATTAACATGACGATCAATGTGAGCCTAATTCTGCCTAGGCCCACAATTTGGAACAGTCTCTAGTTCAAGTTTAAACTCTTTGAGCTGAATTAACATGACATCAATGTGAGCCTAATTCTGCCTAGTCCCACAATTTGGAACAGTCTCTAGTTCAAGTTTAAACTCTTTGAGCTGAATTAACATGACATCAATGTGAGCCTAATTCTGCCTAGTCCCACAATTTGGGACAGTCTCTAGTCCAAGTTTAAACTCTTTGAGCTGAATTAACATGACATCAATGTGAGCCTAATTCTGCCTAGTCCCACAATTTGGAACAGTCTCTAGTTCAAGTTTAAACTCTTTGAGCTGAATTAACATGACGTCAATGTGAGCCTAATTCTGCCTAGGCCCACAATTTGGAACAGTCTCTAGTTCAAGTTTAAACTCTTTGAGCTGAATTAACATGACATCAATGTGAGCCTAACTCTGCCTAGGCCCACAATTTGGAACAGTCTCTAGTTCAAGTTTAAACTCTTTGAGCTCAATTAACATGACATCAATGTGAGCCTAATTCTGCCTAGTCCCACAATTTGGAACAGTCTCTTGTTCAAGTTTAAACTCTTTGAGCTCAATTAACATGACATCAATGTGAGCCTAATTCTGCCTAGTCCCACAATTTGGAACAGTCTCTAGTCCAAGTTTAAACTCTGAGCTGAATTAACATGACATCAATGTGAGCCTAATTCTGCCTAGTCCCACAATTTGGAACAGTCTCTAGTTCAAGTTTAAACTCTTTGAGCTGAATTAACATGACGTCAATGTGAGCCTAATTCTGCCTAGGCCCACAATTTGGACCAGTCTCTAGTCCAAGGTAAGACTCAGACTCAGAAAGACACTTTTATTAAATGACAAAGAATCATCTTTATTCTATTCATTTAACAACAATTAATGTAAAGAATTGAAAAATATCATGGTTATAAAATTCATCAAATTTTATAAGAAGGAAAGTGACAATGATTTAAATAATGATTTTCAGTTTTGCAACCTGAGTCTGAACATTGAGTCTTAACTCAGACTAGAGTCTGTTTGATATCATGTGCCCAGTGGTCACTAGAGAGAGGTTGTTTTTAAAAGGTGGTTAAAGTAATCCATTGGATAAAGTAATCCATTGGATTATTTAACCAATTGCTATAATTTATTGATGAAATATAATTCCTTCATTGTTCAACTGAATGGTAAAATGTAAACAAGGTCATGTGAACTGTTATGAGCCTATCCGGTAATTTGTATTACAACTGCCCCTAATAACTACCTAATCATCATTAAAAACTTTTTTTTATTTTGACAATTTTCTATCTTTCAAGTAAAATAGGTTAGAAATAAATAACCTTCCATTGTATATAACAACTAGGTGGTGTCTATTATATATATAAAAGCATGAATGATTTGTGTGCCTTCGATTTGCTGAAAACACAATGCCATAATACAATATGGTTAAAAACAGAATGTTACCATGCGATGTTAACTAAAAACATTCCAGCAATCACTATAGATTATATAAATCCCACAATATTTGTTAAACTCAATGTTATTTAACAATATTCCTGCAAACACAACACAACCCCCAAATACTTCTAAAACATAATAATACCCCACAATATTCCAGTTCAGTTTCAGATTCAGCTTCTTGCTCATTTTGACTATCATCTTTAGCATATTCTATTTCCTCATCATCTTCTTCAACAACATCTTTGTTCATGTCTGACTTTACAAACAATTTTAGCTCAACATAATCTTCTAACACCACACAACGACCATCAGTTGCTCCGGAACCATCAGCAATGTCATCAGCATCCTCTACAGAAGATTCATCTTCTTTTTTTAAATCATCAAGATCTGCTTGATAATGGGAAGGGTACATAACTTCACGTGTACAATTGTATTCTTCAAGAAGGGCTGTATGATGAAAAGGTCGAGGAGGAGGAGGAGGAGGAGGAGGAGGAAGTGCAGGAGCCTGAACAATTTGAGGAGGAGGAGTAGGAGGAGGAGGAGGAGGTGCAGGAGCCCAATGAGGCTGATTGTCTGCTTCATCTTCATAGTCTTCACCTTTTTCTAAAGAAATTATTTCAGTATTTCTCCCAACATCTTCAGTAAAGCTTCTATCAGAATCAGCATCAGCTTCTTTTGCAGTATCAGCATGTTTTTCATCTTCATTCTTCCTATTGATTCCTTTGGAGTATTGTATGTCCTTAAGAAGGGGTGTTTTAACACCATCAGCAATGTCAGTTTCTTCATTTAGAGGAGCATGAAAATTTTCTTCAACATCTTCCAGAGAGCTTTTTATAGAGTTGTAATCAAACTCTTTGGAAATATCAGCAGGTGGTTTGCATTGATTGTCTGAATGAGTTGCCATTTCTTCATTATTCGCACAGATTTATGATGAAATATTTCAGTTATCCTTGTGATGAACAGATGTATACTACCCATGAAGTCATTTAAATCTTGACAAATAATTTATGAGATAAACATCAGAAGGACTGTCAATCATTTTCAATGAATCGAAAACACTCAGCATTTCATGGTAAACCTAAAAATACACAAGTGGATCCAGGGGGGTAGGGGAGATGCACCCTGCATACGACCCCCCTAAAATCGTATAAATGTACTTTTTATTTCTATAAAGGAGAAAAAAGTAATAGAATACACCAGAAATGCTCCATTTTGTACTAGAAATTGTTAAAATTTCCATTGTCGAGTACCCCCCCACCCCCCTGCAAATCTGCCTGTTAAATATGACTTCATTGTAATCAAATAATTGCTCCTCGCTAAACGCATGGTAAAACTTCACTTCACTACTGCAAATATAGTATCAAATTTGAATTTCTATGAAAACCAACAGGAAATTAAGAATATAAATTTCTTTATCAGTTAATTCAATCATTAACCAGTTTTGCCACAATTTCTGTAGCCTTTTTAGTTTAAAGGGGCATAATACAGGTTTACACCAAATGATAAAAACAAAAAGACTCATTATTATGTTTAACTCATTTGACTTTAAAGGGACTGTACACCAGATTGGCACCAAAATAGTTTTTTCTGTAACGAATCTCAGGACAATTATTTAATAAAATGTTTTACTCTTTGATATTATCATAATTGTAAAAAAAATGCCAAAATGTAAAATAAATTAGAGACCAGGTTCGAACCGGTGTCGCTAAAAATTAAAGTCCAGTGTTGTATCCACTGGGCTACAAAGGCTTACTCTATGCAGTTGGAATATTTAAGCTATAAAACTAACTTGGTAATATCCCGTGATAACATCGACTAGCCAATCACGCATAAGGAATAAATTCTACTAGGTAGACATACCTAGTAACTTTTTTTAATGGAAAAATACGAAAAACCAGCGAAAAATAATTAAACTGTAAACTATGTGGTACTTCAGTAAGTAAGTTCCAATGCAATGTACACATCGATACCAAGTTTATGTCAGTTTTCGACAATTTCTTTTTTTTTGCTATTTCGTTCATCATACAGTCCCTTTAATGATCAAAACAAAAAAAGTTTTTTGCTTACATTTAACAAAATATTAGCCTTTATCAACAGTTTAAATGTCCATTAAAATCTGAGTTAAAAAAGCACCAAAATAAAACCTTAAAATTAACCAGTATTTCTTTCAAATAATAATAAATACATCATGAGCATAAAAAAAATGAAACAGACAAATAACCAATGAAAACTATATAGTAAATTTAAGAGCATTGAGATATATAACCAAGTAAATTTAATAGGGGGTTTCTTAAAGCATCTCTTTTATACTATTCCAAGCCAAACTCAGTCCGCTTTTGATCTGCATCCTAATAACCTAAACAATCACTCACTGGGCAGTTTTCAAAGATGCAAATTGTATGTACATGTGAAAGCGAGCACATATAGAATGGACCCAACAACATTTAACTTGTTTATTTCTTGTGTAAGCTGACGGAGGACAATGGATGTAAGGACAGGGCACACATGTAATGCACCAGTCAATTGTAACCACAGCCCCTCCAGGTCCGGGGAATAGCGGGGACTTTGACTTTCGGTCTAGCCAAGCCCAGGTAAAATCCACGCCCTGCGGGGATGAACTGACGGTCAAATCCCCACCAAATTCCCCCGCACCTCAGGGACCCTAAGTAAGGCACATTCCCACTATATTTGGCGCGAAAACAAAACCACCGCATACACCTGGCACTGCAGGGCCACTGGGATGGTAAAAACACGGCCCATTTCCCCGGGTATACCCCCACACCTTGGGGGGCTGTGGTTACAATTGACTGGTGCATAATTCTGTCCTTAATATAACCCCTGGAAACCAACACTTACTAGGTTGTGTATGTAACAGTACTAGTGTGGACATTTCACATGGTTTGTGACATCACATTTGGTTCTTGCAGGAAGCAAAATACATCTCCATTCAGATAGGATTATTGCTTTATGTTTGTTACTTTTATATCAATTTTAACAAATTATAGAGCAGGCTAAGGGAATAAATGTACACTATACTCGGTCACTGAGCGATATGTTGAGCAATTTATAGGTTAAAAAGACTGTTTACTTATTACCTTTTTGTGGGTTTTAATTTCTTTTAAGACATCTTTGAATTTTTCTTCCACGGAAAAACTTCTCTCATACAGCGAATGTTTTTTCAATTTTTGACGCTTCAAAAAATGTGATGGTCGAAATATGCCAGAAGAAATAGACCGCTCTGCTGCCTTTTTATTGAACTCATCAAACAGTGCTTGTTTCTGTTTGGTATAAAGAGGAACAATTATTTCATCAGCTGGATTAGTTTCACTTTTCAAACGTTTATAGCGCACAGCGGTGTTATCAACTTGATCCGATGCTTCAACATCTACACTTTCTGGACAATTATCATTCTCAAGACTAGTATGCATACTTTCATTATCACAACCACCATCTTCATTAACTGGCCGAACAAATTCACATTCACTTTCGGAGTTAGAGGATGTTCTTCGCCTAACAGTAGAGACTGGTTCACAGTGGTAAATCTTAGTATCAGGGTATAATGCCAGTCTAGTTTCTTCATAATGTACAAAAGGTGATTCTCTTGCACTGAAGGTATCATACTCTGTCTCAATGTCGGATTCATCAATATCATTCTTATCATCCACAGCTTCATGCTGAATTTCAGAAAGTTCCCGACATTCGAATAAAGGTGTATCTAAATGAATTTTTTCACGCTCAATTAGGACCCGAGACATGAGTTCATTTCCAGGCTCACTATCAGAGGTATCTCCTTCACTTTTAAGAAATGGTGCTTTTTCCTCGTGATTTCCATTCTCAACTTCCTTATTTGACAACAATATATCGCACACTTCCATCCTATCATAAATGTGAACAATATACACTAGAAAATCATGGAAAAAAATGTATCCCAGTTTTCTGATTTTCTGACTTAATCACTAAGACACAATCCTTGAGCAAATGTTCACTATCAAATAATATATGACCATCTTTAAGTGTGAAAGTCTGCATTTGACCAAAAATACATCTTTGTTGATCTTGACAACTTTCAACTTCCTAGTTTAATAATCAAAAGTTCAACATAGAGGGGAGATGTAACAAGCGTGTATATTTGCACATCTTAATAAATTAGGATGTCAACTTGTTACGGTAAAGGATCTTTGTTATACGAATAAAATGGTCTGATGGACACAAACATTTAAAGCTGCACTCTCACAGAATAAAAGTTTTGACAACTTTTTTATTTTTTGTCTTGGAATGAGCCAATTTTTGGACAATCCATGGAAACCAGTTATATAAGACTGCTGACAAAAATTTAGATTGCAGATTTTTATATTTAAGTTCAAAAATTGATGTTTTATGCATTTTTCTTAAACCGTTAGTAATGGTTTAAGCTATAAAACATTAATTTTGGAACGGAAATATGAAAATCTACGATCTGATTTTTTGTCAACAATCATACATCATTGGGTTGCAGATATTGACGCAAAAATTTGCTCTTTCTAAGACAAAAAATAAAAAAGTTGTAAAAATGGTAAATCTGTGAGAGTGCAACTTTAAGAAGTCAGTGGTAAAACAATTTGCACACCTCAGGGCTGTATTCAATAACATTCTTATCCTTGTCCTTAGTCATGCCTCAGTGACCCAATTCGGTCCATTCACCAATTATTTTTACAGTCCTGTCAAAACACTTGGATTCTTATATTGAAATTAAGTGAATTAAATCTTAGGGTTAATATCAATACACCCCTGAATGAGTCAGTTTAAAACTGTAGATAGAAACAAAATTTTGTAACATGAAAAAGCAAGCAAAACATTTCTGCGTATTTGGCTTAATAAATCATTCTAAACCCTTAACCACTGGAGCATCATAGTCTAACAAGAAATTATTCATAATTGCTTAAAGTCAAGTACCGGTAGCTAGTTTTTTTTTAAAGTGAAGTGTTTTTTATTGGAGATAGATAAACAGCTATATTTATTTCCTCCTTTTAAAGAAGATTTATTACAAAGATGGTTTAAATAGTGCATCAGTACACAAAGTACATGGAAAGGTACATGAAATATATACGAAATGGCTTTCTATTTACCAACTCGCACCCGCCCCCAGAACCAAAATATATTTGGTTTAAATCGATGTAAAGGGGATATGGGGCTACTCCCCCAAGAAAATTTTAACAATCTATATATTAGTTGAAAATGGTGCATTTTAAGCGTATTTTATTACTTTTGTCTCCTATATTGAAATAAAAAATTAAAAAGGATGATTCTAGTGGAGGAGGGGGGGGGGCACTGGGTGTCCCCCCCCCCCCTGGATCTGCTATTGGAAATACTTAAACACAATTATAACAATATGCCCCTTTAGCTTTTCTTTATCACTTAAAGTGAAGTAGTTTTTTAATAGTTAAGTGTTTTATATTGCAGACACATCACTTATGAAATACTTAGATACAATTATAAACAAGAAATAGTAATGTTTGGTTGTGAATGAAGCGTTAATGTATATAGATGCAATATATACAGATTTAATAAGTATACATCGTAATTATAATATATTACTACATTTACATGATACTATGATTGACATGGCCTGATGACCCCCCAAAAACAATAGGGGTCATCTACTGGTCAGGCCCAACCTCTAAGTCAAGTTTGAGGGCCATGGGTGCAGGCATTGTCGAGTATCACTCGGACAACCTTTTACCATTCAAGGTTACTGTGACCTTTACCTTTGGCCCGATGACCCTCAAAAACAATAGGGGTCATCTACTGGTCAGGCCCATACTCCAAGTCAAGTATGAGGGCCATGAGTGCAGGCATTGTCGAGTTATCACTCAGACAACCTTTTACCATTTAATGTCACTGTGACCTTGACCTTTAGCCCGATGACCCCCAAAAACAATAGGGGTCATCTACTGGTCAGGCCCAACCTCCATGTCAAGTATTAGGGCCATGGGTGCAGGCATTGTCGAGTTATCACTCGGACAACCTTTTACCATTCGTGGTCACTGTGACCTTGACCTTTAGCCCAATGACCCCTAAAAACAATTGGGGTCATCTACTGATCAGGCATTGTTGAGATATCGCTCAGACAAGCTTTAAAATTATTTTACCATTAAAGGTCACTGTGACCTTGACCTTTTACCTGATGAACCCTAAAATCAATAGGGGTTATCTAATGGTCAGGCCCAACCTTCATGTCAAGTTTGATGACCATACGTCAAGGAATTGTTGAATTATCACTCGGACAAGCTTTGGTCTACCGACGGACTGACCGACCTACCTACCGACCAACTGACATGTGTAAAGCAATATACCCCTCTTATTCGATGGGGGGGCATAAAAAAAATATCTGACTTATGATCCATGTGTGTGGTTCTTTGACCCACCTATATATTTACTTGGGTATTGAATGCTACATTTTTCTTTTGGTGAACATTTAGGCCAAGGTATGTTAATATGGCCCAATGCATCATTGGTAGTCCTTAACAAAGTTTCCTTCAATGCCGTATTGTGTCAATACAGTTCCTGGAATTGATCTTTTTAAAAAGCTCTTAAATCAGTCTGAAAATGTAAAAGAGTGCTTCCATTTCTTGATGGTTAAACAATATGTAGCCTTTTCACCCTAACATTTATTCAGAGATAATCATTATGATGGCAAAAAAATCTTTGGAGAACAAGTGAACATGCCATTAGTACATTGATTGGTTATAATGGCCACAGAATATGACAGCCTGGAACAATTTAAATTCTATAAGCCATTGTTAGGCTGAAGTAGTTGCTAGAATTTCTGATGGCTTCTTTAAGGTATCAGAAGCACATTAGATCATTTATAAACATAAAATATTTTTTTGACTTGGGTTATAATAATAATACCATGTGTAAGGGTGACTCACCATTTGATAGCAATGTTTATTATTTAAACCAATCGTTTCACTGCTTCTCATCACATGATAAGTTTAAACCAATGATATTTGTTGTAGCCAATCTCAACAAGAGATGTCACAGAGACAGCGCGCTCAACTACTCCGCCGCTTTTCGGTGTATGGATTGAAAAGTTTTGGCGAAACATGCATGGATCACTGTTAGATTAGATTTCAATGCAGTACATTATGTTTGCTGAGATATTTACATAAATAGAATTGGAAAATATTTGAGCTGGCACGCAAACTTTACCATAAATTCTTGGCCGAAAAAGGGACATTATTCTGTCGAAATGCTTGATACAGTGACCTCCTCCTATGTACAGGTTGGGAGCATGATGGTGAACAAGCATGTGAAGTTTCAAAGCCAGATGTCAATGGACTTTGAAACTATTTGAGGTGGTACGCAAACTTTAATGTAAATTCTAAGTCAAAAAAGGGGCATAATTTGGTCAAAATGCTTGATAGAGTTACCTCCTCCTGTGTACAGGTTGGGGGCATGATAGTGAACTAGTGTGCAAAGTTTCAAAGCCATATGTCAATGGACTTTGAAAATATTTGAGGTGGTAGGCAAACTTTAACATGAGTGGTTACGCCGACGCAGACGCTCGGGTGACTAGGATAGCTCTGACCTTATTCTTCGAAAAATAATTTGGCTTGGTCAAATGCCTTGCCAAAATTCATAAAGATTTTTTATCATACTTCTCTTATCCAACTCAGTATATTTATTATGCAGTATTATTATTTCATATAATTTACATTTTCTCACTTTTGTTAAAAATTATGGTAACCAACTTTGATTTGTACATGTATCTTATCCATGTCCTTACCTGACTGTTTTTTCATTTTTATGATTTACCAACTTTGATATGTTATATGCAATAATGCATTATGTGTGGTAAACAAGGCGATTTTGATTCACCCAGATTAGACCTCTTGCCTCTTGGTTTAAAAAACTACATAACATTTATATAATGGTTTTATAACATTTTTATGGCATTTTAAATAAATGCCCCTATTTACAATCAATCTACATGATTTTTCCTTCATCCTATTTTCTTTGTTGGAACCTTTCTTTTGTCAATATATAAAAGTCCATTATAGGGTTAAGCTAAGCTCATTATTTTTGATTGGGTTAAACTTGGTTTATATTTACATTCTGAAGAGATTTTGGACTTTAAAAGCAAATGATCTCAATGATTATAAAAAAAAATGTGTTTTGTAAAAAATCTAAAAGGCTAGCAAAAAAGCTTTATCAAACTTTGATAGTGTAAAAAAGTTTTATTGTGAATTTCATCAATAATTTTACGGCAAAATCCAGTTTGTCATTCCTTATCATTCTAATGTGTCATCTTTTATTTTGCAATATATCTAAAAATGTTTATAAACATATTCTTATACATTATAAGTTTGAAAAGAAAAAACTGTGAATAAAATCTTGGTGTGTGATTATTTAGACTGACCATACATTGTCCCTAACAGTTTGAAAGTAACTTACATTGAGTGATAGCAAAGTACATGTCAGGGTTCGAATTTAACTTTGAGGAGCACTTGCAAAATTTTGCGAGTGCTTTTTGAGGCAACTCGCAAAATGAAAAATCAACTTGCAATTTTATTATTTGCTTTATTTCCTTATAATATTGTCTAATTAAAGTAGATATAAGACATACCATAAATATTAAAAAGTATCAATCTTAAGTGTTTAACATAAATGACATTGTTCATTGTTCACTGTGGGGGGGGGGGGTATATTTACCCTCGCCTTCAGGTAATACCCATTCGGCGAGCACGCTACAGATTTTATTATGTCTATAATTATAAACACAATAACAATATAAATTTAAAATAAATAAAAGCAACAGTAAATGTAGTGTGGATGCGTTGGACTATAAAATATATCCAAGTCTATTCACTTTGACAGTTGGGCGGATATATTTAAAGATTGATGGGGTTTACATAAAGTGTGCGAAAGCGCTAAATTTAGCCAATGATTGAGCTAGGTGATTTCGTCATTTGTATTCACTTTGTATTATGCACGCATCTGAGCATCCCGGAAAGAT
This sequence comes from Mya arenaria, assembly GCF_026914265.1. Lineage (NCBI taxonomy): Eukaryota > Metazoa > Mollusca > Bivalvia > Myida > Myidae > Mya > Mya arenaria. Next base: position 33,960,942 of record NC_069126.1, read on the forward strand.
TCGAGATAAAACTCGGCCTTTTACGCATTTGTTCTATTTTTGAAAACTTACTAGCGCGTGACTCCGTACTGTCTTCTTTATACGGGTAGTGTAAACATGCCACTTATAGGTTGTTTACACTCGACAACGTAGCTGAGTAAGTTTATGTATATTCTACTTTCCTTTTAAAATTTTGTGGTCTAGAAAAAGCCACTCGCAAAATTTTGCAAGCTTGAATAAGTCACTCGCAATTTACAATTGTCGCTCGCATTTTGCGAGTATGCGAGTCTAAATTCGAACCCTGCATGTTTGATATTATATGATCATAAGATATAAATATATTTATTATCTGGACAATGACACGCTTTTATTTCAATAATTTGAACAGTTTATGTTTAAACTTTAACAAGCACTGACCATGGGTAGTGCTCCAACATTCTGGACGATCTTGGCCTCGTCATGGTATGCAATACTATGTAGACTACTGTGCGAGTCATGACGCTCAGGTAGTGGAGGCAGGCCGGCAGGACCCACTCTGGAACTCGCCATTTGTGTACAGTTCTTGCAGACACGCGTTTTGAATAAGGCAGCTGAACGAAGATAACTGTCACCTCATTTTAGTTCAGACTAGAAAATAAAAAAAATGCAACTGTTAACTGTAGACATAGTGGTTGCTTATTCCAAATAACAATTTTATCATTGAAAATCTGGGAAAAACAACCAATATATTAAAGAGGCAAAGCCTTATACAGTCTTTTAAGATATTAAAAAAAAAAATCAATTGGTTTTAAAATCCCCACTGACTGAGATTCAAAGCAATATTTTTCTGAGGCCAGACTGAGCCCAGGGACAGTAGGCCTAGCCTAGCCTAAAAAATGCACTTTTAGGGAACTTTTTTGCCAATAGAGCTCTGTATCTTATTACACTATTGTTTCATGAAACACTTATTCAGATCTCAATTCAGTCAATGAGGGATCACCATTTTGGAATTGTATATATCTAGCAGGTGCGAGATATCTTGCTGCTCATTTATATACTTGATGCTGGTTACAATCTGTCATCATTTTCTAGGAAAACAACAAGTGGGATATATGGACGCGTAAAGTCACCAAAAAAAAATCTGCAAAGACTCTGAAGTGACTGTTTATAAGGACAAAGCCAAGGGTATAAACAAAATGGTGTTGTATCTGTGGGTAAGAACCAGCCGCCTGGCCACAATAATGTACATTTAGGGAACTGTTTTAACATTTTGATATTAATTTTGTTCCCTAAACACAACAAGTCAACTGATTGTACCAATGTAAAATATATTCTTCAACCGTAACTTCACAATATTTAACACTGCATTGTTAAAATAAAAACACAAAAGTTACACATAAATTATTTTCAGCCAATACCATTCCCTTGTTACATATTTCCCATGAAACACAAATTCAGATCAGTCTGTCAACAAAGCATTGTCATTTTTTATTTATCTAGCAGGGATTTTCTTCCCCCTCCGGGAGATCGGGGGATGGGTCCGGGGTATTTTTCCCCCTCCGGGGGATATGGCATGTATGTTATGGAGTAGGAATGTAGTGTGTGTGGGTAAGAGCCAGCAGTCTTGAAAGCTCCACTGTGCTATTGTCCTGGGTTTGAGCACACACCCGGTATAAGTAACCTCCCGGGTTTATCTTTATTTGGACATTTTCCAATGATTTTAACAAAAAATGTGATATCTAAAATCACCGCCAAAAGAGAATCTAACACGAACAATGTATTTTTCTAAGGCACACATTACGAACTGAGTATATGCTTACCTCTTACAAAATTAGCAATAACCCCGTATTTTTTAAAGCTCACAATTATAAGCTGCATGTTTACAAAGGTTTACAAAGGCAAAGTAATATAAGTAGCTAAGCGGATGTTTACTTTATTTTGTAACACTTCCGGTAGTGTACATGTTTCTATGGAGACAGGTGGTTGTAGTTTATATTACACTAATAGTATCAATCGTCATATACTACACAGCGGTTACCTCCCTTAGAGCGTTCAACGAGTAAATAACATGGTGTGGTTTCAGGATGAAATAGCCTTTAACATGAATACAGTATGTCTCAATATTTCCAGAGAGAAACAAAAGTAGAATAATTTATTTAAGTCAACTAGATAAATAGAAACAATATTTGTGCAGAGTATTACCGTAACGTATTATACATGTTTATCCGATAACTTGGTAATCAATTGCAAAATCAATCTCGATTGGCAAGTTATTAAATGAAAACCACTCAAAAAGCTGGGGGGTGGGGGTCCGTTTACATCGGCCTGTAGTAATATCCTTAAAAAGCGTTTAAGTCATTGGAACTGGCTGTTTTCTTTTTTTTTAGCCCCAACTTTGGCCTGTTGGCTCGAATACCTCGTTGGCTCAAACTTGATTAAGATGACCGATTTCTTTATACTGAAGGTTAACAATCTCTTTGCACGATATGTTTGACCTTATATAAGTTATAAATTCTTTGCACGATATGTTGACCTTATTTAAATTATCTATATATTATATAATTTAAATAAGGTCAAACATATCGTGCAAACATCGATCAATAGGTTGTTTGGAGGTATATGTTATATGGATAAGGCAAATAAGGAAATCCGAAATACTGACATTTTCCTTTCATGCTGTTCAAATTATGCATTTCACTGTAATTGTTTAATAACAGAGTTACCTTTAAGTAGACTATTTCAACCCTCCAAATGCATTAATTGTTAATGTAACAGTACATAACATACGTATATTTTTCGTTAGTCATTAAATAGGAAATATAACAATGAGTTATCATTATTAGTGTATTATAGTAACAATATCATGCGATTTATTTTTATTTAGAAATTTTTCTCCTTTTGTGCGTTAAATTTTAAAACCGAACCACATATATTTGCTTTTAGGTTTGTTCGGACCACCCTTAGGGAACTCAGACAACTCAGTTGATTTGAGTTAGATTTTTTTTATATTTAGATAAAAGATCTGATAATATCACGGACCTATACATTGGTTTAAAGGTCCGTAACATCATATACTTAAGGTCAGATTAAGTACAGACGTATATATCAAACACAATCATCTTTGCAATTGACGCAAATCAAAGTATAAACTTGTGATGATGACTTTGACCAATTCTTAGTGCTCGCCGAATGGGTATAACCCGATGGCGAGGGCGAGGGTAAATAAGCCCCCCCCCCCCGACCATTTCTTATTTCTTTGATGCTTGTACTCAACAGTTTTGCATTTCATTTATTATAGATATTTGTAAAATTTGATATCAATTATGGACAGAAGCATGCATTTGCTGATATTGCCATTTAACTGAAACCTATAGAGGATATTTGTTTATTTCAGTGTAAGATCGTATTTTATTTCACGCGTGTCATAGAAAAACATATTTTCACGAGTGGCGAAGGTACATCGATGTCTCAGCTGAGCTGACCTGTTTTAAACATTAAGATAGTTATATCAATAATAATAGATCATCAAACCTGTATAAAACAGGAATCGATTAATGGAGAAAGGAAGGAAAACAGCAAAATCCATTGAGTTTTGACATTTGATATTAATTTATTAATCATAAACGTGGTGAGTACGACTGGCGATTTTCACAACGGCGAACAATTATCGAAAGTCAAATATTAATTGTTTTGTTCAGTAAAACGCATTAAAAGCGCTTAAAAATAAAATATTAAATGACAATATAAAATGTTTGTTATAGTATAAGGAATATGAAACACGATTTCGGGTCATATGACATTATAAAGACTGGCCAGTCAGCCCCCGAAGGTGAATGGACCTCGGCTAACCCCACGGTTCATATACACATTCGTTGGCTGACTGACCTGTCCTTTTAATGTCATATGGCCATCAGTGTTCAGACAATGAACTTATGTATGAGTATATATACACGTCTGTTCTGTTTTATTTTCTTCTATAACGTATAACTGATTTTATTTTCAGAATAATCGTTCTGCTTCCATAAGGTTTAATTGATTCTTTTAAAAGTATTCAACCAATTTAGACGTACCTTCTTTGATTTCATAAACAAAAGAAAATTTGAAAGAGAAATAAGCTTGCCATTTTTGAAAAGACCCAATGTTCCAGTTATAAAAGACAATAGCAACTATATCAATACTTAAATACATTCTTCCGCATTTAAAAATCAATTTTGATTTGACTTGGACGTTTAAGAAACTTCAGGATTAAAATAATTAGGTATTTTAAATTACTTGTTGTCACTCAATTGTATTATATATATATATATATATATATATATATATATATATATATATATATATATATATATATATATATATATATATATATATATATATATATATATATATATAATACAATTATAATATATAATATAATATATATATATAAGGAATACTCGATTTTTTGAACCAATCATCAATTTCCGGTATGAATAATGCATGTATTTTTTAATTGGAATTTTACTAATTAAAACCTTTTTCAAATGATAACAAAGCTTTGCATTCCTCATGTTTTAGTGTGTGTATACCACGTGATAAATTACGTGATAAATGCTACATCGGAAGGCAACATATGGCTTCGAATGATGACTTAAAACTTAGATAACTTCTTTTTCTTCACATTTTAAATGAAACAAAGAGCCGTCTAAGCCACTGAAAGGAGCCCACCTTCGTGTTTTTACCGGAGTTTGATTATGTGATTATATTTTTCAAACACTTCGACAAACCTGTTTTCAAAATAATGTTTTGACAGCGCTTCATCAGGCGGCGGTTTTGTGAAAAGGTTTTTCGAAGCGTTTTATAAAACTAAACCCTAGTAAAATACTGACGGCGGGGCTATGAAAGCGGCGAAGACTGCGTAGATAGTAAAGTTACCTTTGTTTAAAGTCCTCATTTTAAGCAAAATGTTGCCTTCCAACGTTGCGTTTATGCCGTCATTTACCACGTGGTATACACACAGCTGTGTTTGGTAACAACGCATATTCAATAGAAAAAAAAATGAATATACATATGTTAAGAGTATGTTACTTAAATGAAAAGGACAATATTTTTCACATTTCTGGTATTTTTAGTTTGAAAAAAAAAATCTTTAGAAATGATTCAATCCGTTGCCATGTCGATAACCTTAGTTAGTATGGAGGCCGTAAAAGTCACCTCAATATTTTTGTTACATGTATTATTTTTATCCTTCAGACCTCAACATGTCTTGTGCCAGACACAGCCCAAAGCTTGTGCTGCTGGTGCTGAATTTCTTGTTGTTTGTAAGTACAATTTAGATGTAATATTTGCAATACGTATGCATCAGTCATTTGTAACCATGCCCCCCTAGGTCCGGGGGTATACTGGGGATAGCCGGGAAAATGGGCCGTGTTTTACCTTCCAGGTGGCTCCGCAGTGCCGGGTGAATGCGATGGTTTTGTCTTCGTGCCAAAAAATCTACAATCTGATTTTTTGTCAGCAATCTTATATCATTGGTTTGCAGATATTAAAGCCAAAATTGGCTCATTCCAAGACAAAAATTAAAAAAGTTGTAAAAACGGTTAATCTGAGGGAGTGCGGCTTTAAAACGTATTTTGATTTGAAACACGGCATGGACCTAATTCATGTCTTTGTTGTTGACAGGTCAGCGCCGTGACGTTTCTTGTGACAGGTCTCTGGCTGTTGGTGATTACCGGACTCTTTGAAACGGACATCAAGCGTCTACTGGACACCATCGAGTACGACGGAGTAAAAATCGGCACGTTCCTGTTTTCGGCTACGCTGTTGTTCATCATTGCGGGGGGAGTGCTACTGTTTGTGGCTGTGTTTGGAGCGGTCACCGCCTGGAAGAAAGTCAAAGGATGTCTCGTGGTGGTACGTATCTTGCCTATTGGCGCAGTTTCATTTTTTTAATGTTTTTTTTTAGAAAAGGAGGGCATTTATGTTTCTTTGATTAACTTTATTGTCTTCAAAATGACAATATCTATTTTCGACTGTATTTCAATCCAATGAAAATACAATCGAAATGATACGATTGTTTTCTTAAGTTTTCCTCTTATGAATTGATATGTGACTTCCCGAAGACCGAGAAAGTTGCACGGCATTCTTTTCTCTTGAAATACTTTGAATTATTTGAAAGTGTTTGAAGTGTGAATTAATCATAGTGTTACACTGAGCACACTATCTGTTATTTACGAGTAACTGTGAAAGGGACTAAACACCGGTACAATTGCAAGATTTTTTTTCTCAAAAACCTAATAAAATTAATAGCGTTGTGTACAACGCACTGAATTTCATTTGCTGGTGTATCACATCGCTTGTACGACACATTAATCTTACGATTTATTCCCATTAAAAAAACTTAATGGGTCTATCCACCACGTAAATTCCATTTATGTTTTGGTGGTGTGTAAGCTTATTAATTTTATACTCGCACTCGGGCCTTGCCCATTCGGCGAGTGCTCCATTAAGAAAGTTAGTCATTTTAGGTTGTTGGGAAATAGTGCACAGACGGAATGTAACCCTTGTTAGAGATATCCTTGTTCTTTAACGTGCACCAGTGAATAGCACTGGCTATACCCCTGGATTAATAGTCAAGTGTGTTACAACTAGAACAAGGATCCGCCCCTAAAATCTAAAAATAGCGTCGGTATATATGTAGCTACACTTATCAATGACCTTCACATGCTAAATATACGCACTTATCATTGGAAAAACATTATGCGCTATTTTAAAACAGGTCAGCTCAGCTGAGACATCGAAAACATATTATGAAAAATGAGTAAGGAAAAGTATTATCGGCATCATACTAGCTCGTGTCGAAAATTCTAGACTTGCTTTGAGCTGGAAGTAAGATTACATGTTTTATTGGTTCAAGTTTTGAGGAAATACTTTTTTGACAGTTTGGTTCAATCTGGTGTCTTGTCCCTTTAAATTTTGATGACCATAACGTGTTCCTTGCAGTACGTGATCGTGACGATCGTGGTGATAGTTCTACAGGGTGTCACCGTGGGCTTGATGATCAAGACAAGGATCCGGGTGAGCATCAGTTATTATTGTACCCCACTTTTTTTTTTACAATGGTAAAATCCCATTACCCGAAAAAGATACATTTTTGCCTACCAGAAAATTTTTCAACCTTATTGACACGTGAACAAGCGAAATTTTACTGCCAGGTCGTATTACAGCAGTGATATTTTGAATGTCATAAATAAATAAATAAAAATAGGGCAAATAAATGCTTCAATATTTAAGCCAAATCAATGACGTGATTGCCTCCCTTATACACATACAGCAGTGACGTCACTATTCAATGCCATATGACATTTATATAAATTTATCATTTTTGAGCTGTGCCCAATATACCATACTGGTATTATTCTCTGTATTATATAACTATTTTGGAACATGCTTGCAGAAAAGTATACTTACTATTTTCGTTGGAACAATATTATGTGCGATAATTGTCTTGATGGGGCTTGTATTTTTTAATTATGAAAAAAATGATAAAAGTTGGAAGAAGTATAAGATAATGATCATACAAAATATTTAGAGCCCAGGGGCGGTTCAAGGATTCCACGTTAGAGGGGATGTAACTTAGGGGCGTTCCCTCTTGACTTTTGACTCCGCCAGTAACGAAATTTATTTGATTTAAAGTATTGCAAGGGGGTTTGGGTGTTCTCCCCCATGATTTTTTTTTATCCATTTCTAGTCCGAAATGGTGCATTTTGAGCGTATTTTATACGTATTTTATTCTTCTTTTATTTTGAAATAAAGAGTAAACTAAGACGATTATTATTATTTATTTTTTATGGGGGTGGGGAGGGGTGGGGGGGTGAAGCCCCTATTAGACTCGTGCTCCACTGACTGTTCAAAGGCGGTAATACCGTTTGTGGTGTTTGTATATATGTGTACATGTGGTTTGTGTCTCCAGCTAGGTAATTGTCGTCTGGGCCCTTGCCTTGTGCCTCTAAACAGGTTGTGTTTTGGAATACCCGATAACTGGGCTTGTCCCTGTGGGTTTCAATGTATTACTGTTTTGTAGGGTAGCACCCAGAGGATGCCCGCTTGTCGAGGTTGATGACCATCACGCGCTAGTATTCATTATTTTTATAATTTTGTTAAATCTTAATCGATCATCATGGGCATATTGTTGTCGCTTCTTTGGACACTTATTTTTTTATATCATTGCATTGTCTGACACATACTTCGTTATGTACCGTGGGCAATATGGCTAAGAAAATGTCATAAATAATTAATGAGGCAGTTTCATTGGTTCCGCAAAGAACCTGAGCATGATTTACGGTTGAAAATTATTATCACAAATGCCGGAGTTGAACCGGGTCCGCATTCTCAGTACAATAATATTATACATTAGTCAAGACCACACGGCCACGGAGGCTTCTGACATTCTAAAGCTATTGAACAATATTTGAGTGTAACATGCGAATTAAGTGGAAGAAGAGTTGTCTCTCCTGCCTCATGCATATTGATTGAAACGAAATTTGTCAGTCAATTGTACCACGGTATGTATGAAGTGTAGCGGAAAAAAAGTACTGTGATAGCCGACGATGATAGCATTGGTGTCATGCTTTACCGTTCATTGCATAATATGCGTTAATGTAATATTTAAAAAAATATGCGACTGACTGTATTTCAGAGTAGCGATTGGCTTGAAGGTCAGCTGCTCAAACAGCTTGAAGGATACCAGGGCCCGACTGCGACGGACCAGACGTCGAAAAGCTTCAACCAGCTTTTTATGAAGGTCACATTCAAATGTTATTTGTTGATAAATTTTATGGCAAACTGAATTGATAGTTCCTTTGTCGGATTAACCGCATTTATTATTCAGAAATTGTCAAAAAATGGTGTCTTTGGCTCGTGGGCAATATAAGAATTTCTAGCATGGTCACATATTTTGATCTGCTTATATCTGGGCCCGGGGGAAGAATGCGCCAATTGTTATTAAAATTACATATTTCATATACGGACAGTCTAAATCTATGGTTGTATACTGGAAAGATAGATCTAAATTCATGCCATTTAATGACTTTTTTTTCATTTCCTCTTTCTTGCGAAATCAAGACTTTTTCAAAATGTTTCCTGATTAGGAAGCGCGTATTTCCCAATCGGGACGCAACAACAACCAGGCAGTGAAAACACTTTTCAGAATTCCCCGATCAGGAAAACGTTGAAGCTTTATCTGAAGTATGGGGAAAACCAACAAGAAATATTGATAACTTAGATTGATCTTTCTGGTTCACATCTATGTTTTTTTTATTGTCAGTAGACTAAATATCCATATTCATAGAACAATCTTACTAAGGTATATGAAAAAGAGTCGCTTTGTTTCCAGATAAGGCAAAAACATCTTAGAAATTTCCCGATCTGGAAACTCTGAAGGAATTCCCTTGTTTCCCAATCCGGCAAATTCCTTAACTGCTTGGTACTTAAATATACTTAAAAGTCGTTGTTGGTCAAGTTATAATACAATCAATGGGCGGGGGAAGACTTTATGAATCCTGAAAACAACACCACCATTTTATTAAACGTTTTACACATATCAGACGGAGTGCTGCGGCGTGTCAGCCCACGGTGATCCGAAGTCCGTATCAACGTCGACCACTTGGTATTCGGCGGGGTAAGAACAAGATTGATACCTATAATATATACATGCAGCAAGGGTAAATGTCACTTAGGAGCTAAGATTATGAAAAGGGTAGAAAATAGGAAGATATATTGGTCACAGGTTGCTACAATATTTATTCATACTGTTTACTTTTGTTATAGTATTTGGGCGTTCATGTGTGTCTGTGCGCATGTGTGCGTGCGTGAATATCCTAGGAAAGTTTTTCTGCCTAGGCTACGAAATGTATCATAACAGTATTACAAAAGTGCTTTTTAAATATTGGGGTTCTTTTCTATGAAATTGCTCTGTTGTCGATAACCAATATCTGTATAGATTTTTGACTGCCGGACTTTTTCGTGATTTCCGTTACACTACACTACACTACACTACACTTCGCTATAATACACTATACTACAATATCTAACATAACACTACACTACACTATATTACATTACACTAAACTCCATTATATTACATTTCAATATACTACACTACACTGCACTGCAATACACTACACTATATTACATTACACTACACTTTACAACACTACTCTCCACTACAATCCATTACAATACACTATACTACAATCCACTTCAGTACACTACACTAATAAATATTTGTTTACAAACCCAGAGCGGAAGTACCGGCTACGTGTTGCAAGGGTGTGACGTCATCCACGGCAGGAAACGTTTGGACATCCTGTACCAACACCCCGAAAAACTACTACACTAAGGTACACGTACTGTACTGAGTATTCATGCAAATACTTAAAAGCTATATAAAGGGTTTTGTCACTGTTCCTATATGTTTGTTATAACTATGGATGATTTTCTGTGGAAATAAAGAACGTGTCATAAAGAAGTTGTTTAAATATTTCAGTTTTTAGTGCTCAACGGTTTTACTTATGTTAAACAAACACATTTTGTTACAGGAACCAATAGTATTTTTGGCGATGTTTCATTGACGTATGCCATATATATCGTGTGTTTTTATATGAGCGAAATGAGTTACTTTAAAGTATATATCATCCTTCTTTCACAGCCCTGTTTCAACAGAATAGATGACATCATCAATACTGCAAGTCTGATCTCCAACATCGTGTCCGGAATCAACTTCATCATGCATGTAAGCACCGACCTTCAAACTATTTACCCACAATCCTTAGAGCGCGCTCGGAAAGTATCTTGAACTTCCGCAAATTAATAAACTATAGCGGATATGATCTCGGATTAAATCTAACTTAAATGATTTCATAGCAATACGTTGTGTTAACTAGGTAATATCGTACAAACTTGTATGTAGGTTGATTAAAGTTTAAGTTACACTCATATTTAAAATCGATACTGAACATGTATAGCATAAAATTTGAGTGATAAACTTTTAATAATGCATTCATAGAACATATTAATTACTGATAACAAGATTGTAACCGTGTTTTAATGGCTGAAAACGCACAAATATTTAATGTCTGGTGAGTGCTAAAAGATTTACAGTGATCAACTTTCTTCTCATAAGGTATAAATAACGTGTGTTGTACACATTTCTTTCAAATTAAACACAGTATCCTTTTTAACAACCATTGTTTTCGATATTTCTTTATCCTTTTCGTTAAATTAAAACAATTGTATCAATTGTGGTACATCTTATCTGGGAGTATGAGTTCATCTTTAATTTGACTGGTATATACTTAACATTGCAAGAATATGATATTATCTGTGACATAAACTTCACAATGCACGTTCTCCATCATAAAATACAAGTATTTCTTACAGGTTCTTGCTGTAATTCTGGCTTGCTTGACCCTGGACCGTGCCAAAAACCGTATCCAGCATGTGTAAGTAGCTAATTGTCTTATGATAAGTGCGTGGTACTAAACTTAGCCCGAGGGGTAATACAAACGTTCGTAGACACCTTTTAACACGGATCGTACTATGGTTCGATCACAATTTATAGGCTTGAGCTTTAGCTCAGGACTTTTTTATTGACCACAATAAATCAACTGAGTCCTTGTGGAGTTTAAAATCATACTAGAATGTACCAGATATCAACGAAAATCGCTTTGTGAAACATACCAAGAATAATGTTTGATTTACAAGATAAGTTAAAAGTAAGAGTGCGTCTCATTTTGCATAAATTAACAGTAAACACACGTTTGAAACACGGATATGAAATGGAAAACTCCTGAAAACTAGAAAACTCCTCACAGTTCTGGTTTTGATTTCATTTGAACAATATTGCATACAAATTCTATAAGTAAGATACTACAGGGGAGGGAACTCAGATTTACAGTACAAACTTTCTTCAATGCGATTTTCCCCCTTTGCGCTTTTATAGCAAACAAATTATATTTATAGTAACTAAATGGTAAGTGAGTAAGTGAGAAGCTGTGCGGGTTGGTCGCTTAGGGTTCGTGCGAGCGAGTATCAAAATGAAGGAATCATCGCTCATTCCTTTCAGCACTATCGGTGCTTTCATTAGTGAAGCTTTCCAACAATAAGACCTAACTATAGACAATTAACAAACAAAAATATAAAACAATCAAAAATATAATTGATATCAACACTTCATGCAATTCTTAAAAGTTCAAGCCAATGCGGCTGAATTTTCCTTCATTAATTAGAGCTTTCATCCAAATTCCAGGGCTTCGCCCAAAATTCCACCAGTAATTCGCCGAAAGTAAAGGTAAATACTCAAATTTGATTATTTTAGTCAATGTTGTTGTTTAGCAGGAGTAGACACTAACAATCCACAATTGAGATGGAATCAATACAACGTAGTATACATGTTCAAATAAAAAATACTGCGAGTGCGAGGAGTTTGAAGCTTAGTGCCACGCATTTCATTTCTTTGTTAAAATACAGCCTACAGTTTTAAACCAATGAATTTGAAGATATTGATATGTCATTAATTAATAGGCTAAATCATTTAGAATTTCAACTTTCGCGGCTGTTTAAAGGACCGCCTACTGCCACACATCCAATATATTCACTGAGTCAGATTTTGCGTTGTCATTGTATCAGAGAATGAGATTGTATTCTAAGTCAGTAAAAAGACCTGAAGTAAAATCTTAATGATTAAGAATGGCACGTTCGCTCAACCTATTCTTAATCAGACACTGTCGGTTTAAATTGACATGTAAAACGATATGGTTTTTTTTTTTTCTCTTGTAGTGCACCAAATACCTCAAGGGTCAATCCACCACCGTATATCAGCATGTAAGTAACGAAACTTAAAACAATTTCACAGTGTTTAGGACTCCTGATTCAGCCGTCTCATATCAAACCTAACTGTCGACTTGTCGACATAGCTGAAACGAACAAATTTGAAATCAAGACCCAATGTTGAACATGTGGCGATGTAAGTTTCCCACGAAAAGTAGAAAAAAAAATCGATATTTTTATCCTTAATCATCGAGCAAATGTTAACGTGTCGACCAATAATTAAGCCAGTAAAGTAAAATTTTGTCAAGTTTATTTAATTTGGTTTGCTTTGGATTATCGGTCGACACGTTGAGAAGTTGATAGCAAAAACAGGAGTCCATACAGTCTGGTTAGTGCTTAAACTGTGTTGGGGGGGGGGAGGGGGTGTTAAGAGTCACAGGGGTTGTCACACAAAGACTGTAAATTCCATTTGTTGGGTGTATTTTGTGCTTCCAAATGATATTATTTCAAGAACTATTTGCATACAGTCGAACCCCGTTGGCTCGAACTCGAACCGGCGAAATACCGCAAGCCTCGGAAAATTCGAGCAAAGCGGGAATGCTGACATTCAGTATTAAGAAATCGGTCTTTGACTTCCAATTCGAGCCAACGAGGATTTCGAGCCAAGCGACCTCGAACCAACGGGGTTTGACTGCAATACATTGTACACTAGACTTATTTTCGTACTGAAACATTGTAGCCATTACCTGGTTCTTTGTTTATATATGTTACTTAATAAATATGCTCTCAATGTATGGTCTAAATAAAAAATCTGTCTACTATTAACCATCAATAAGTATTGCAAGTCTAAATTAAGGTAAAAACCTCTTTGAAGCACTTTGGGCTGATTGATTTTTCTTTGCTTTCAGCGATGCTGTTGTGAAGAACAAATTCAACGTCACCAAGACAAAGGCTCTGGGTGGAAAGAAATTCTAACCATTTTACCTGAAAAAACCCTGTCAGTTTATTCATACATTACAAGTTCGACGTTTATAAGATTTATTAAAATTTGAATGTTATCTTAATCAAGCCCCTTTTCATTAATTTCAATGAAATAAACTTGGCCTGAGTTTTAAAAATTGAAAATAAAACCATTGTGGAAACAGCTTTTCTCTTAAATAAAATGTGAAATGAAAAAGGTCCCATCGATATCGGAGGAGACCGCATGATATAATGGGCAAAATATAGATTGATGCAAAAAAATAATATATCTTAGTTTTAATGCATCATTATGTTTAACTTATTTGACTTTTATTATCACAACAGCAAAAAAGCATGAGGGTTGTGTAAAGATAAAAGTGTTAGCGATATTTTGGCGCTTTTAACGGGGTTATTCTTGACCACGTAGCTATAAACAAAAAAACGTTTATGAAGGCTAACAATTTTTTTGTCTGTGTTTTTTATATGGACACTTTGTGAAGACATTATAATTGTTTATCAACTTTTTAATTTGTTTGCATGTAGTTGTGTTTTGTAAAAATGAGGGGATCGAACAGACGGCTTGATTAAAGGGGTACACTTTAGGGTATTTTTTATTTTGTGATGCATTATTATGTTCATTGGATTTTTATGCTTAAAAAGGTAGCAATATTTTCGCGCTTTTTACTGCGGATTTTGTGGCTACGTAGCTATTAATTGGATTTTTTTTGATTTTTTAAAGGCTTACATATTTCAAAAAAACGGATACCTTGTAAGGAGATATTAATTGTTTATAAACTTGTAAACTTTAATGAATTTAGTTGTGTATTGTAAAAAGTATTGTTTTGTTATTCTTTATTAAACGTTGAATTTAAAGAGTTGCTCATATGTGTCCTTTCCGTATTCCATATAATCAGTCCTTATAAATCCACTTCGAGCCAGAGAGTAAATCGAGCCAAGCCATCTCGTAAAATGCCTAACACTGGAATGGGCGGTGACTAAGATATCTCAGCATCCCTGCACTTGACGAGGCTGGTACCAATTTTGCCATTTAGGGGACGCTCTACCCTTCAATATGCACCCCGACGAACCAGCTGAGTTCGACTGTATAACTAAAATCGCGTTTCCATATAAAATACTATACTGTGAGTACCTAAATCGGAACACTTTCGACACTATTTTTAAAATATTTTGAGTTAGACTTGCACCACATCTACAAAATTTTCCATCAGCACACTATGATTCAAGACTAATTGGTTGATATAAATGGCATTTTTCAAGATACTACCAATCTTCATGAAAAGTACTTTATTAACCGCATAATAAAGGACTGCCATTTTCGTCCTCGGAGTACCTAAATATGGAACATTTATTATTCGTTATTTATTTTTATGTATTCTTTTAAAATTATTGCTCCATGATTTGTTTAAGTAAATTAATAATTTTTGTTATTTCCAGCTTGTTTTTTTGTTTGTCATTTTTGTCAGTAAAATTTGATGATTTCAGTAAAATACAGGCTGTACCAGTATGCTGTGATTGTGGCAAGCATGATGTCTTTACCCCGCGTGCCATGTATTGACATTTGAACATGAAAAACTTCAAAAGTTAGCAGTATTTGAAACACTTACCGGAGAATCGTGTTCTTTGGAATATGTATCTAAGACAAACATCTTTATTGATTAAAATAATAAATAAACTGATCTCAATCAGAAAAACACTTTAATGATGGGTGTTCCATATTTAGGTACTGTTCCGATTTAGGTACTCAACCAGTATTATAATGCAAACAACCTTTTAATCTTTAAAACATCCGTTTCAAAATCCCAAAGTTACCAATCATAATAATATAAATTCTGATTTTATTGTTTGAGAACTTCAAAGTATCATTCAGAGCAGCATTGAATTCAGTTAAGTTGTTTGCAGCTAACGTTTGGTTTTCCGCTTGCAGTGAATGCGCTGTAGATCAACAGGGAAACAAAACCAAACAGCTAACTTAAAGTTACACTTTTATTCAAAATCAATACGATGTAGATACAAATGTATAACAAACATAAATTTTGAGTGATAAACCTTTAACTACTTACTCAATAATGCATTTATGGAACATATTAATTTCTGATAACAAGATTATAATCGTGTATTAAACAGCTGTAAACGCAAAAATATTAAGCGATTGGTGAGTTCTAAAAAAATAACTGTGATTACTATGGTCTAATAAGGTATAAATACCGTGTTTTCTGCACCTTTGTTTCAAATTCATTGTTTTCGACATTTATTCATCCTCTTTAGTATATTAAATCAGTTGTATTAATTGTGGTAAATGTTATTCGGGTGTAAGAGTGCATCTTTAAGCGACTGTTACCCGTTACATAATTCTGGGCAGCAGTCCCTAGTCATTGTACACTATAAATAACTTGTCAATTAATTAATTTAGTTTGAGGTTTTTCACCACGGAACAGAGGCGGGTGATTCGTCTAAGTACATGCGACAGTATCGTAACCATGACCACATTAATAAAAACGCATCCTCTACCATTTTACAAGTCTGTAAACATACAATGGTTGATTAGAATATGTTAAACAACTCGAACCGACTTTCCTACCTAACCCCGACCGAAGCGCAACCATTTCTGAACGAAATCCGACCATATTACTGAAGAAATCTAATCATAAAACGACCAAATCAAAACAATTTTCAACCCAAGCAGACAATTAACCTGACATCATTTGATCGTGAAAAAAGGCGTGCTATGACCGCCAAGCTCATATAAACGTAAAAAAATCGGTTTAATATTACCGACCCATCCACAGTGTGTGTAAACCACGTGATAAATTACGCCATTAATGCTACGTCTGATTGCAACATTTTCCTTTGAATGAAGACTTTAAACAATTGACTAATATTGGTCATACTCCGATTAAATATGACAATCGTTGGTATTCTGAAGTTGGCTTTATACCAGGAAATAACGTCGGTCAGCCACCGGATAGGACGGGAATCCCAAATTCATATTGGGTAATATTCTAACGTCGGTCAAACGATGTCCCGACCAAAAGCCAACGTCTATCCCACGTCGATCCGACGTCATGTACCTGCTGGGATGTTTGAAGTTGTTATTATAACTAAATTATGGCATGTTGTGTTACTTACAATAAATGGGAGGATGGCGTGCTCATTTATGTTGGCATGCAAAAGAAACTGCTGCCTATGTATTAAGTTCACTATCTTTGATCTGTAACTAGCATACTATTTACTACATCAAGAGTGTTCAGTCTTAAGGGACTTGTTCATGGGTTGTAAAATGCACTCTTTTGGGATGCTTTTTATTACAAAATAAGATTCTGACCACTGGAACCCTTCCGCAAATGTTGATATATGCTTTGTTGTCCACCATTTTGAAATGCGTACTAACGTCATTCAATGATTGGTTGATTGACATAATCACGTGATGCTAGCCATGTTTTCTAGAAAGGTTTTCCATTCGTTTAACATGAGGTCATATGCACGAGTGGATATGGTATTGGTTATAATGCATTACAGGGAAAATATGTTTGATTCCAAAACATAAGCAAGTCCCTTCAAAATAGGAATTATCTTTAAGTTAGTCACAATGAACGGTTTTTTATTAATTAAAACATAATTTTATTATGTATTAAGAATAATTGAAATAAAATACTTAAGTCTGTTAAAATTAAGAGGTGTTGAGAGTTTCCAGTATAATGTCATAATTTTTTATATACAACTGAACGTATCTTTGACCTTCGTAAAGTGTGACTCCGTGGACATCGCCATATGACGTCATATTTTCAATTTACGTGATAACTACGATAAAACATTTTTTGTTTGTCGATGCTCAATTTTATATGACAAACAACATGCAAATATATATAACACGGTATTTGAAAAATATTGATGGGAGGGGTTTTAAAAATTTGAATAGCGTTTGATATGTACATGTATTTCGAAATTCTTACATTGATACAATGTTATACATCAGATATTTAGATAAATGCAAAACCAACACCACTTAACATCATAAAAACATTTCTGTTGTTTTGGTATTAAATGTTGCTACTCATTTTTCACCCACTATTCTTTGCCTTATATCTTTCACCGTGTCTTTTCCGCGAATCAAATCTGCTGCTTTTTCGGCTATCATAATAGTAGGCGCGTTCGTATTTCCCGCGTTAATGGTGTGAAAAGCAGAGGCATCGACGACCCTTAGACCTTTGATACCTTTAACTTTTAATTGAGGGTCCAGAACAGTTGTAGGGTCATTTTCTGCGCCCATTTTGCACGTACATGAAGGATGGTACCCTGTAAAAGTTAAGTGCCGTACTACGCATTCCCAATATCCATCGGTGTTGAATTCATGTTGGGAACAAAATGAGACCTTCATACGCCTAATATCCGCCCCGAGGCTTTTCATTGTCGGTGTATTTAAGTATTTCTCCCACAGACGAATACCCCCTATCATGACTTCTAAATCACGTTTGTCAGAAAAGTACCTCGGATCTATGACTGGATAATCATATGGATCTTTACTGCGCAATCTAAGTGTACCCCTACTTTTAGGGTGATTTGCAAGAATGATAAAGTTCATTCCTTGTGCATTCGCAGACTCAGGTAAATACGCCTTAGCAACATCCGCCTTTATATTCAAGTATGTGTCATTTTGGGCGAGTATACCGGAAAACAATACAAATTGTATATCCGGTGGCGCTTTACCATCACTCCTGTCATTTATCGCAGAATAGCCATGCACTTCACTACCTGCAAAAGCTAGCGGTCCATCGCCAAGAACCATCCATTTAAGCTGTGTGACTAAGCTATCTTTAACCTTTTGAGTTGTACTATAATCTTGGTTGATATCGTTGTACATGTATACGGCAGGATGATCCTGTAAATTGTCACCAACGGGTAAGTCGGCTATGACGGGTATTTTCAAATCTTCCAAATGCTTTTTATGGCCTATACCCGACAGCATGAGCAACTGTGGTGAGTTAATAGCTCCTGCCGAAACAATTATCTCCTTTCTTGCCTGAACATAACCTTTTTTGCCATTGCGCATGAAGTTAACTCCTCTGGCTTTTTTGTCTTTAATGTCAAGTTTTGTTACAAAGGTATTCACAACGATGTCCAAGTTATCTCTCTTGCCTGATCTTCCTAAAAACGTTAATCCTGTACTCGATCGAACACCTCGATCAACGGTTAGCTGGACTTTGCTTACACCATCGATGTCGTCGGAATTATAGTCGATATAACGATACCCTAATTCCTTCAATGCGTTGAGAAAATGTGACGTCATGGGAAGATCCGGGACGGAAGATACAGACAACGGACCGCCAGAGTGATGAAATTTAGAATGTTTTAGATCTTGAATTTTAATATCTTCAGACTTCATAAAGTACGGCAACACTTCTTCATAGCTCCAACCCTCACATCCATTTGCTGCCCAATTATCATAATCGTAAGGAATTCCTCGAGTGTATTGCAAAATATTTATGGCGCTTGAACCTCCTAGAACACGACCTCGCGGCCAATAGGACCGATTTTCTTTTAAGCCCCAGCACGCACCTTCTTGTGGCTCTGTATAGTATTCCCAGTCATATTTCGAGTGACCGAGCTTTGACCATTGCATCGGAATATGCAACGCCGGGTCTTCATCGTAAAAGCCGCCCGCTTCTAGCAGGAGAACAGTGTTCTCCTTGTCCTCCGAGAGACGTGCAGCAACCACTGACCCTGCTGATCCCCCACCAATTACGATGTAGTCGTATTCACTTTGAATCGTCTCAGACAAAATCTTTCGATGACTTTCGTATGTCTTCGTGTCCGTTAGAAAATAATACAGAACTAACGCAACGGTAGCAAACACAAGTGCTTGTTTGACACTCATCGTTATTAAAACTTAATATCACCACCACATTTAAATCTATTTCAACGAATAGTTTGCTAAATGACACTACATACGGGCAATATAGGTTACGCTAAAGATAACATTTATCATGCAAACCTACTCATGCAATCACACATGCGCGGATATGAACATTATCTCTGAATACATATGCCGTTAACCTTGACAAATGACAGACTCTTGCCCGTCTAGCTTTAAAGCTGCACATTCACAGATTTACCATTTTTACAACTTCTTTATTTTTTGTCTTGGAAAGAGCAAATTTTTGCGTAAATATCTGCAAAACAATGATATTAGATTGCTGACAAAAGATCGCAGATTTTAATATAATCGTTCGAAAAATTAATGTTTTACGTTACTAATGGTTTAAGAAAAATGCACAAAACAACAATTTTTGAACTTAATTATTAAAATCTTCGATCTATTTTTTGTCAGCAGTCTTATATAACTCTTTTCTATGGAATTTCGCAAAAATTGGCTCGTTCCAAGACAATAAATAAAAAAAGTTGTCAAAACGTTCAATCTGTGAGAGTGCAGATTTAAATGGACTAGCTCATGATATTATAAAATGAACTTATTCCGTATGACGAAATTGTTGCAAATCTCAAAGAGTGTTACAATTAAGATGCAAAAAGCGGAAACCCTTCAGCAAATGTAGATTCTTTTTATATCAAATATCGTCTTAAGACGTCAATTTTCATAAGCATTAACATCGCGAATAATCACTTAAATACAGCTTTTTGTTGGTGCGAGATTGGTTGATTGGCATTATCATGTGATGTTATCAAAATTATACCGCTTTGTCCCGGTGACCTGTGGTTAAGTCTCCGCTTTTTATGTTTTCTTGACGTTACCTGCGTGAGTTCGCACCTCACTAAAACCAAAATACTTTTCGATACTATAATGGTATTTTTCTTGTTATCATAGAATATAACGACTATAAAATATGTTTGTGTGTGGTGAGGGAAGAGGATAGATGAATAACCGGGAAAACTAATTCTTGGTTAAAACATGAGGGAGTACATTTAAACCGAAATACTCATAGAGTCAAGCGAACAGTATTTAATATTTATATTCACATACACTTAATCTGGTTTAAACCCCCAGTAAATTTACATTTTACTGACCGTTCCAAGGCGGTACCTTGCTAAACATATCTAGTTTTTATATATAGTATATATGCACTGTGCTGCTTGTGGAGTTTTGTGCTGTTCTTCCATGTTTCTTGTTTGTGATTTTATGTTATATGTCTTTGGCGTTTACCCAATGCCATTAAACCGGTTTTATGTTTAAACGTTTTGCTATGAGCTTGTTTCTGTAGCTTTGCATAAATATTTGGATGTAATTCAATCACGTTAATATGATTCACACGCTATCTACACCTTCATTAAACGTGAACGAAATGAAATCGCAATATAACTCTCAAATCCGTTGTTTGACGTATACATTAACCATTGTAAGATAATGAGTGAAGATACTTAACGACTATAAAAAGTCCAGCTGCGTTTGGATTGTGTAATCTTGTATAGGTTTAATTAGGTCACATGCGTTCTCTCCTTCTTCTCCGTCAAGAGCATTTTTTGCTATTATAAGTGGTACACTCCTTTTTTTCTACGATGATGATATAAAAGCCAAGTTGGGCATTAAAAATGAAGGGATAGCCGTGGGGGGGGGGAGGTCAGCGCTCACCGGGTGACCCCCCCTTACATGAGCTAGTGCTTGTACTGGTATTGTGTTTTAATTTTGGCATGGTAAAAACAAAGAGATATGACTTGATATTTTATTGCTATACGCATGGTTTGCAAAATGGTAATCATTATGATAATAAATACGCAAACACGAACATACACGGTTAGTAAAACAAAACTGTAAATATATATATTTATATATATATAAAGGTCAAACCAAAGTAATTAACATGAATATAAAAAAAAACTATTTCAGACAGTGTTGAGTATGTCAATATTGTAGAATATGCTTTCTTTGGAGAGTTGAGTCGAACGAAATTCATGAAACAAATCAAAAGCAACGTCTATTATCATAAAGACGATCTATTTTAGCATATGACGTTTGAAAAAGTTACATGACCTCTGCATCTAAAACTATTTTGAAAGTTTGAAAGAAATATATATTTTGGTATTCTTTTCTTCAGTCTTGATGGTTGAAACTAATCACTGCTCAAATAATTTCAAAATGTATGAATCCTACTTCTCAAACAATTTTTCCTTAAATGAATGTTTTTTCTTCGATTTACGTCTGCCTCTTGTTTGGTCATTATCGTCAAATTTAGCAGCAAGAGCTACAATCCTTTCGTTTGCTTGCTTGATTGCAGAATTCATTTCATCCAGTTTGTTAGACATGTAATCGGTGTTTGCAATCTGCCGACTGTGAAGTGTACGCATACAGTTTATGTAGTCTCTCTCGTCAACTGTAAGCGTCCATCGGTTATCCAAACACGGTTTGTTTAGAGCTTCGTGTCCTGGAGAGAGAAATGGGAATAAACTGTTCATTAATATAAGTGCGCATTTGTTAAAGAGACACTCGTATTTAAAGTCAATGCATACACATGTATTACCGACATAAACTTTGAGTAATAAACATGAGTGATAAACTTCTTACTAAATAATTCATTTATGTAAAATATTGATTACTGATAAAAATATTGTAACCGTGTATTTAAAAGCTGAAAACGCACAAATATTAAATGACTGGTCGGTGCTAAAATATTTACTGTGATCAATTATCGTCTCATAAAGTGAAACTAACGTATTTCTGCACATTTCTTTCAAACTAAACACGATATCCGTCAAAAGAACCATTGTTTTACATATGTATTCATCGCTTTCGGTAAATTCAAACAATTGCATTAATTGTAGTACATCTTATTTGGGAGTAAGAGTGCATCTTTAAGCAATGCTTGTTTTAATAATATATATATAAATATTACTATTCAAACACAAAAAGATTTAATTTAGATTGATTGAAACATTGTATATCACATTATAGTTAAGTAATTTATTATAGGTAGATGATATACAAGTATGATATTTACCTTTTGTTATTTTAACCCTGAATAGTTTTCGAACGAATGGCATACTCGTCTCAATGTCCAACCCGAGATTTATCGATTCGATTCTCCACGTTACTTCATTCTCCGCAAGGATCATAGAATACGAATCGCTCATCATGGCTATCAGTAGATTCAACAGGATGATCGTTGAAAGGATTATGTAGAAGAGATACATAATCTTCGTGTAAGTCAACGATCGTCCTACTTCGGCCATTCCAATTTCAAAATCTTCGTCAAAAATATCTCCCATCCCAATCATCATATTGAATGTAACAAACAGCGTCTCCGCTGGGCTAGCATACATTTCTGATACGCTGTCCGACACTTGAAATGAAGCGTGAAACGCAAATCCAAATGCCATAAGTACAAACAAATAAACAAACATAAATCGTGTAATATCCCTGAGAACCATTTTCAGCAACAGTTTGTAGAAATAATGAATGGGACGAATTCCTCGTGTAAATGAAATCGTCAAAAGCCAACCAACACACAGGGAAATTGATAAAATGTAGTCCTGTCTTGCATATCTCGTTGTAAATGTTCCAATCCACGCAAATATCAGTGCCGAATACGAAACACAGACTGCCGGGAAAACGAGGTATGATACGATCTTTCTGACTTTATGGATGCCCTGCGTTTGTTCTATTTTCCATTCCCTTGCATACTCTTTGAGCACCATTTTCTTCCCTAACGTGTAGAAAGTGTATAGGATGATAAAAACGGGTTCCAGTGGCACAACTATGTACATTAAGAGGGTCTCCGGATCAGATGCACCAAGCTTGCTTTCTTCTACTCTTAACTGTTTACACAAATCCACTCCAACATATGTAAAGAGGCTCATGTAAATTATGTGCAAAACCATGAGAAATGTAAATGTTAGTGAAACCAGGGACTTGTAATACTCTTCAATTGCTTTTATTGGAGGAAGATCAAGAATGTCGGCCGTTACATTGTTTGATTTGTTTTTCACAAGAATTTCCAATGCAGAGATATTGATGTGTTCGTTATCTGAAGATATCGTTTTGGTATTGTTTTTCTCAAATATATCTCCGTCTTTTGAGGAAATAAGTGGTGAAATTTTCCCTAGAGCTCCAGGAAGCTTGGAAGAATCTCTCCGAGTTTCATCTACATCTGCCTCGTTAGTCCTCGGAGTTAAGCCTGTAACATCGAATGTGATTTTGAGCGACGAACAGCCATCATGCTCAAACATTGTAACATCCTCCATCAATAGGATTTGTTGAATAATTGCCGGTATTGCCGATTTAAAACCCTGATCAAGGACTGACAACCCGTCATTGTTGTACAAATGGTACACAGCAAAATGAAATGCCTCTCGTTTGAATTCATTGTACATTTCATCATCTTTATTATCTGGATAGGGTTGCATGCTTCGTATACACCACCATCTAACAAGACCTTTCATAATAACATCAAGGACTTTAAGATGCCTATGAGTATTCTGTTCATCGTCGACGCAAAGCTTAATTAGTCGGTGCAAAACGGTATCTCCATTGCAGTCAGCGCATGCGATGTCCGCGCCAAGCTTAATTAATCTTTCAACACAGTCTGAATGACCTTGGTCCGCAGCAAGGTGCAAAACCGTTTCCCCGTCTCCAAAACTCTGCTCGTTGATGCTGACATCTCTTTTTGACTTTTCAAATATATCTAACGCCATGTGTAAGATTTCCGGCTGTCCCGGCCTTACAGCCACATGTAAAGGGGTAAAACCGTTAGTATCTCTTTCACTGATTTTGATTTGTCTGAATTCCCACAGAACGCCAGCTGTTGCATGCTTGCATGCGACATGTAGGGCGTTATTTCCAGCGTAATCTCTTGCGTTGAGACTGTTCCAGTCATGTGTCTTGATTGTGTAGTCAATGAGATGACTGGCTGTCTCTGGAGTAATTCTTTCTGATTGTGCTACGAGGTGAAGCGGGATCTCGCCGTTTCTATTTTGTATATCAGCTTTAGCTTTGGCATCTATCAAAGCGTCAATAGTCTGAACGTTTCCACTCTTGCACGCAATATGCAATGGGGTGTCACCGTTTTTGTTCTTTATATTTAGCGACAACTTGGAATTAAACTTTTCAATGACTTCGTATTTGTTGTTCATGGCTGCGTGGTGCAAAAATGTGTTGTCGTCTATGTCTGTAGTACCCGGATCAACATTCATGTCAAGAATGAACTGGATTTTATCGCAACGCCCAGCGCTACCCGCAATGCATAAGGGGTTTCTGTCGGCCATGCCATTCAAAGAGTTTTCTTCCATCAGAGACTGAATAAGTGTGGTACTGTCGTTTTCAATGGCGTAGTACCAAACATCACATCCGTCGTGATTCCTAGCTTTGATATCAGCTCCTTGTAATAAAAGCTCATTGACTACATGGACGAAGTCATGTTTGGCTGCAAGAAGCAATGGAGTATCCCCAACTTCATCCTGATCGTCGAAGTTTGCTCCTTTGGAAATTAATACTTTTAGCACATCTGAATGACCTTCCCTGGCCGCATTGTGAATAGCTGTATCGCCACCACGGATTTTCAAATTCACATCAACAGCTGGATGGTCAAGCAGCATTTTCACTATTTCTTCATTTCCATAGGCCGACGCAATTATTATAGGTGCAACAAGTCCCACTTTTCGCGTCGTGCAAGGATCTGCTTTCCCCTTTTTCAGTAGAATGTCAACGACTTTCGGAAACTGGTACCGTATAGCCCAATACAAGGCTGTAGAACCTTTGTCATTCTTAACATCAGGATCTGCTCGTTTTTCTAGCAAAAGGCGGACAGTGTCGATATGTCCCCACCTCGAGGCCCAAAGAAGAGCAGTATCCTTCTTTGAATTTACATGATTCACGTCTATTTTCTCATCCAGATATAACCGAATTAAGTCAGAAAAACCATAAAAGGCTGCCAAATGTAAGCATGAAAACAGTCGTGGACGCTGACCTTGTATATCAATGACTGTCTCTTGCTTGATAAACTGCAACTTCTCTTCCCGTCGTCTTACTTTGCTGAGCAAGTATTTTACCATTTCAATGTCACCTTTTTCTGTGGCTATATGCAAAAGGTTTCTTTTCCCCTCTATTTTAGATGTCCTCACAACATAAAATGACGTAACGATAGTCTCGTGTTCAGAATTGATGGTTTTCTTGACAAACTCTGTCATGTCCTTTGCCAAAGCAGCGTGCAGCACATTTTCATTTGTGTCCGGATGGCGAATGTCTTGAATCGGCACGAGTTTCTTCAGTTTTTCCAATACATCTTCGACCTAGAAAAAATATAAAAATAGTTGAAATATGAAATAAAATGTTTTAGTTATGGCATTTTAAATTATCGTCGCCGTGAATGGTGTATATTTTGAATTTATTTTTATGGTTATAAAAAATCAAAATGATATCTTTATAACGTGCCTGAAAATATGATGTTTTAAAATAAAATGAAAACACGGACAGATTCATGATTTTAATAAAATAACACAAACAAGCCTTAAGTGATTTCATTGAGTGTATTGATGAATGAACTGTATAATCCAATGAGAATATTCAGATTATAATTCTTATTACAGGGACTCGTTCACGTTTGTCAGTGTTAGAAATCGACACAAATAGTGTGAACGGTGAACAAAATGTCAGTTTCAATGATAAAACATAATTAAAGGTTCAAATTAGAGCTCTTGTATTGATACGTTTTTAAACTTGTGACAGAAAACGAACCGAATTATAAACGCTATTGAAATTAATTTTAATTAAGGCTTTGATTAATGATATTCTATTCAAGTAAGTATCTGTCCGTTGGTGTTTGGTGATTGCTAATCAAAGTTGCGTAACAAAAATGAATGTCAACACAGTGTAGAAAAATCGTTGCTAACATACAATCTATGAACGAGTCCCTATTTAATTGAGTTTTAAGTTTTATTGGCTGTATCAGCAATACATAAACCTTTGACCATAAACAAAACACATGAGTTTGTACACAAATTGAAACGGTGACAAGTACAAAATTTAAAAAAAAGTTCACAAGCAGATATTGTGCAGAACAGAATATGTAATATAAATGATTGTATTGTCTAGATATCAAGCAACTACATCAGTGCTGACAGAACGTCGAAGAAAAGCATTGTAAACATATAAAGACATATATCTTGTAGTGTTCGCATTTTTAATGACGTTTTAATCCGAAATGTATTCAAGGTATTCCATGAGCTGGAAATATTGTAATGTTGACGTATATCAATCACTGAGGACAATCAAGCATAAAATGGAATTCAGACTCAACCATATCAGTATTGCATACATTTTCGTTCTAAACGTCAAGCTGTCAAGCGGTCCTTATTTTCTATATACCTTTTCCTTATTTTTTTTATTCCTTCTTACTTTGTCCTACTTTTTGGTCCAAAACTCCTGAAATTTCCTACATTTTGGTTAAAGTTGTGTATTGCACAATTACCTTATATCAATACTTAGAAAATGGTAGTTTATTTGTAAGATCTTTTCAATTGGGAGTGCATAGAAGACTGGCTTCATCTTGATGAAACTGTACAGACTGGGGGTAAAGACTGGGGGCCCTTGGCTGCTTACTTCATGATCACACCAAGGTGAAAGATGTATGAGAGTCAAAAAACCAGTCGATGCAGTCCCTTCAAGATGTATTTTAGTTTGCAATTTATGTCGTGAGTAATACAAAGTTCTGCCCAAGTTCTGGTATGTATATCTTTTTTAGTACAAATTTCTTATTTTTCCTACTTTTCTCCTTCTTTCTGTTATATTTTATTCCTACTGTTCTCCTACTTTTTAAAAGAAGTTCACTTGACAGCCTGAAACGTGCAAATGTAGGGTAAACGAAAAGAAGTGCAAATTAAAAGAGGGTGATTTATTAATCGATACTTTTAATCATGTATTTAAAAAATAACTTAGATCTACCTCAGCTATGTCTCCTGCGTTGATAGCGTCGAAGAGCTTGAGGTTAAGTTTCCGTTTTTCCACTTGATCAATGGTGGATTCGGTCTTTCGTTTCAAAAGTGGTGGTTTCATAAGGTTCACCACTTCGAGGGTCTTACGCTTCTAAAAACATAATAAAACCATGATACAATGATAATGAATACAATTTAAAACAAAACAAAACACAACATAAACACATCAGTTTGTTGATAACTTAGGAATATTTCCGTCAATTCGCTGTTTTTACATGTCGTTAGTTTATTGGATCAGAACGTTTTGTACATAATTCAGCTACAATCGAACCCCGTTGGCTCGAACTCCCAGGGACCGGCGAAAATACATCGGAGTCTCGAAAATTTCGAGCCAAGCGGGATTGCTAACCTTCAATATCATGAAAGAGGTCGTTTTCATCCAGTTCGAGCCAATGAGGAATTCGAGCCAAACAAATTCGAGCAAACAGGGTTTAACTGTATTTATAACTGTCTAAAACCAAAATAAAACGTGTCTTACCTGTTCCCGTAAAATGCGTAACTGAACAAAGTCACCATCCTCAGCTGCCGTTGAAGTCATTACGTGTGACCGACGTCTTCTATCCGGCACGTCCATTATTACTACGATTGTACGGCACCTCAAGTGTAACGTCTAATGTACCTCACATTTTAATGAAAGATTCTGAAATATTCAAAACACGTTTAAGTTTAAAATACGCTGATCAACATATAAACTCGGTTTTGTCTACGTGTAAAAATATAAATAATGCTTATCAACGTATAAACTCGCCTTTGTATACGTGTAAAAGCAAAAATTATGCTGATCAAGGTATAAACTCGCCTTTGTCTACGTGTAAAAGCATAAATTATGCTGATCAACGTATAAACTCGCTTTTTTCTACGAATAAAAGCATGAATTATGCCGATCAACGTTTAAACTCGCCTTTGTCTATGTGTTAAAGCTTTAAATTTTCCGATCAACGTATGAACTCGCCTTTGTCAATGTGTTAAAGCTTAAATAAAATATGCCGATCAAAGTATAAACTCGCTTTTGTCTATATTTATATTATCCAATCGCCAGTTGTTAATCAAACAATCCGATGTCCAATAAGATTATTTTTGAAACTTAATATAGTCAGACAGAGAGACGGAGATTAGTGTTTTCTAATTGCAAAGTAAATTCTCAATAAGCACACCGTTGAAGTATCCAGTAGATGAACTAATATACCATGGCAAAATTTGGCAACTGGTCAATTTTATAATGTAACAGCAAGTGAACCAGAATAAAAAGACTATGTACGCTACATTTTCATCATTCTTCATGCCTATACTAGTATGGTTATACTCCTTGCAGTCATGGTTGTTGAGCAGTAAAAATGTAATTTATATCTAAATAAAGTGCAATATAATAGGATCGAATGAACTGTAAAATATTGCTTGTTATGCTCTGACCTGGCTGTATAAATATACACTATAGCTAGATATTATCTGCCCTCACTGTATGAAGTATGTACTGTTGCTAGTTATTCTTTGCCCTGACTGTATGAAAAAAAACTATTTCTAGTTGTACTCTGTCCTGGCTGTATGAATGTATACTATTGCTAGTAATACTCTGTACTGACTGGATGAATATAAAGTATTGCTCGTTATACTTTAGAGAGACAATATTGCTCGATATACTCTGTCCTGACTATATAACTCGTAATACCCTGTCCTGACTATATTGCTCGTTATACTCTGTTCTGACTATATTACTCGTTATACCCTGTTCCGAATATATATCTCGTTATACTCCTGACTATATAGCTCGTTATACCATGTTCTAACTATATTGCTCGTTAAATCCTGTCCTGACAATATTTCTCGTCATTCTATGTACTGACTATATAACTCGTTATACACGGTCTTGACTATATTGCTCGTTATACCATATATTGACTATATTACTCGTTATACCCTGTTCTGACTATATTAATCGTTATACCCTGTCCTGACTATATTGCTCGTTATACCCTGTCTTGACTATAATACTCGTTATTTCCTGTCTTGAAGTATAATACTCGTTATACCCTGTCTGACAATATTGCTCGTTATTCTCTGTCCTGACTATATAACTCGATATACCCTGTCCGACTATATTAATCGTTATACTCTGTTGTGACTATATTGCGCGTTATATCCTGTCCTGACTGTATTGCTCGTTATTCTCTGTCCTGACTATATAACTCGTTATGCCCTGTCCTGACTATATAACTCGTTATACCCTGTCTGACTATATTAATCGTTATACTCTGTTGTGACTATATTACTCGTTATATCCTGTCCTGACTGTATTGCTCGTTATTCTCTGTCCTGACTATATAACTCGTTATGCCCTGTACTGACTATATTACTCGTTATACCCTGTCTGACTATATTAATCGTTATACTCTGTTGTGACTATATTGCGCGTTATATCCTGTCCTGACTGTATTGCTCGTTATTCTCTGTCCTGACTATATAACTCGTTATGCCCTGTCCTGACTATATAACTCGTTATACCCTGTCTGACTATATCAATCGTTATACTCTGTTGTGACTATATAACTCGTTATAACCTGTCCTGACTGTATTGCTCGTTATTCTCTGTCCTGACTATATAACTCGTTATGCCCTGTACTGACTATATTACTCGTTATACCCTGTCTGACTATATTAATCGTTATACTCTGTTGTGACTATATTGCGCGTTATATCCTGTCCTGACTGTATTGCTCGTTATTCTCTGTCCTGACTATATAACTCGTTATACCATGTCCTGACTATATAACTCGTTATACCCTGTCTGACTATATAATTTGTTATACCCTGTCCTGACTATATAACTCGTTATACCCTGTCCTGACTATATAACTCGTTATACCCTGTCCTGACTATATAACTCGTTATACCCTGTCCTGACTATATTACTCGTTATACCCTGTCCTGACTATATTGCTCGTTATACCCTGTCTTGACTATAATACTCGTTATTTCCTGTCTTGACTATAATACTCGTTGTACCCTGTCTGACAATATTGCTCGTTATTCTCTGTCCTGACTATATAACTCGTTATACCCTGTCCTGACTATATTACTCGTTATACCCTGTCTGACTATATTAATCGTTATACTCTGTTGTGACTATATTGCGCGTTATATCCTGTCCTGACTGTATTGCTCGTTATTCTCTGTCCTGACTATATAACTCGTTATACCCTGTCTTGACTGTATTGCTCGTTATACCATGTCTTGACTATATCACTGGTTATACCCTGTTCTGACTATATAACTCGTTATACCCTGTCTTGACTATATTGCTCGTTATATCATGACCTGACTATATTACTCGTTATACCCTGTCTTGACTATATTGCTCGTTATATCATGACATGACTATATTACTCGTTATACCCTGTCTTGACTATATTGCTCATTATACCCTGTCTTGACTATATTGCTCGTTATATCATGACCTGACTATATCACTCGTTATACCCTGTTCTGACTATATAACTCGTTATACTCTGTCTTGACTATATCGCTCGTTATACCCTGTCCTGACTTTATTGCTCGTTATTCCATGTCCTGACTATATAACTCGTTTTACCCTGTCATGTCGATATTGCTCGTTATACTCAGTCCTGACTATATTGCTCTTTATACTCTGTCCTGACTATATTGCTCGTTATATCCTGTCCTGACTATATAACTCGTTATACTCTGTCCTGACTGTATTGCTCGTTATACCCTGTCTTGACTATATTGCTCGTTATATCATGACCCGACTATATTTCTCGTTATACCCTGTCTTGACTATATTGCTCGTTATACCCTGTCTTGACTATATTGCTCGTTATATCATGACCTGACTATATCACTCGTTATACCCTGTTTTGACTATATAACTCGTTATACTCTGTCTTGACTATATCGCTCGTTATACCCTGTCCTGACTTTATTGCTCGTTATACCATGTCCTGACTATATAACTCGTTATACCCAGTCCTGACTATATTGCTCTTTATACTCAGTCCTGACTATATTGCTCGTTATATCCTGTCCTGACTATATAACTCGTTATTCTCTGTCCTGACTATATAACTCGTTATGCCCTGTCCTGACTATATAACTCGTTATACCCTGTCTGACTATATCAATCGTTATACTCTGTTGTGACTATATAACTCGTTATAACCTGTCCTGACTGTATTGCTCGTTATACTCTCTCCTGACTATATTACTCGTTATACCCTGTCGTGACTATATAACTCGTTATTCTCTGTCGTGACTATATAACTCGTTATTCTCTGTCTTGACTATATCGCTCGTTATACCCTGTCCTGACTTTATTGCTCGTTATACCATGTCCTGACTATATAACTCGTTTTACCCTGTCCTGTCGATATAACTCGTTATACCCTGTCCTGACTATTATAGTCGTTATACCCTGTCCTGACTATATAACTCGTTATACCCTGTCCTGACTATATAACTCGTTATACCCTGTCCTGACTATTATAGTCGTTATACCCTGTCCTGACTATATAACTCGTTATACCCTGTCCTGACTATTATAGTCGTTATACCCTGTCCTGACTATATAACTCGTTATACCCTGTCCTGACTATTATAGTCGTTATACCCTGTCCTGACTATATAACTCGTTATACCCTGTCCTGACTATATAACTCGTTATACCCTGTCTTGACTATATAACTCGTTATACCCTGTCCTGACTATTATAGTCGTTATACCCTTTCCTGACTATATAACTCGTTATACCCTGTCCTGACTATACATATTTCGTTATACCCTGTCCTGACTATATAACTCGTTATACCCTGTCCTGACTTCATATTTCGTTATACCCTGTCCTGACTATATAACTCGTGATACCCTGTCCTGACTATATAACTCGTTATACCCTGTCCTGACTATTATAGTCGTTATACCCTGTCGTGACTATATAACTCGTTATACCCTGTCCTGACTATTATAGTCGTTATGTCCTGTCCTGACTATGTAACTCGTTATACCCTGTCCTGACTGTTATATTCGTTATACCCTGTCGTGACTCTATGAATATAAATCATCTCGGTTACAACTTGCCCTCATAGAAATTGCGCTTGAGAAGCATGGTAAGTTTTTTATTAAATGGCTCGCAATTAAATAACGAAATATTGTTTAATTGTAAGATTAATAGAAAGTATACATACCGCATAGTTTTAAAAACAATATGATGAAATTCTTTCTGTTATTGATAAATCCAGTTGAAACTATACAAGTGACAAGTCATTGTTTGAACTCTTCATTGTCGATAAGTCAATAACTACAGTAACTATAAGTACTACCCGCAAATAAGAGTTTAAAAACTTGAATCAATATTATGTTTAGAAACGGATTGAACATCGATCTTATGAAGAATATTGGATTTTAAGAATGTTACTTACCTGTGAATTCGTTATAAGCCAGCTATTTTATTCACTGTATGTATTCGCCAAGTAGCTTCACCTTTTGATATACGTACATATAATGAATACCGTATGTGATACCAGCCGTTCAGTATAAGTGTATGACCGAGGTCATATTACACTAGCGGATCCAGGGTGAAGAAACCCGCCCCCCCCACACACACACCCCATAAAATCGTTTACTTTTTTTAATAAAGGAGAAAGAAGTATTTAAAACAGATAAAATGCACCATTTTAAATTGAAATTGTTAAAAACATCGGGGGGGGGGGGGGTACTCCTATACCCCTTTCCAACATTTTAAACCAAAGTTTCGTTTTTGGGCGAAGGTCAAAATGTTACGCTTCTAAGTAACGCGAACTCTAACGTCAAATCCTGGATCTATGAATCATGTTAAACCTCATGTTAAATGCATCTTAAGACTGTGTAGCTAGTCGGATTACTTGTTATTAATAACTGACAAATAGAGTGAATGAAATCAATGATGTTTGACTAAAAGATTTACTGAAGTTGTAGTGAATACCACTACCACCCTTGGACAATTCAATGGGTAAGGGGACGCCGGCTGCACCTACCCCTCCCCCCTCCCCCCCCACACACAGTTAATTAGGATTAACTAATCATGTATACGGTAAAAAAGGCTTTTGGAGAAAATACTAATGTCGTTAACTAACTAGGTCAAAGGGGTGCGTTATTTTGTTTCTAAGGTGCCCTTTGTTTTTTAATAAGAAATTAATTGTAAAGGCTGGAAACTTAAGAGGATGCGAGAGCAAGGCGCGCCGCTGCAAAACCCGCGGCTGCAAATATTTTATACAAAGCGAATGTATCTTCTTTTCAAGCATATTTTTCGCAGCCAATGTATATTTTGTATGATTAATGCTGAGTGTTCGTTTTCACGTTTAACCTGAGGCTTAACAACCATTCATGAGGTGATGAGGCAGTTACCTCGTATGTGTATTGGCTATTTTGAATATGTTAGTCAATACTTGCAGTCGACCCCCGTTGGCTCGAATACTCGTTGGCTCTAACTCGCTTAGCTCGAATCCCTGTTGGCTCGAACTCGTTTGGCTCGAATCTTCATAAGCGCGAATCCACGTTGGCTCGAACAAGATTAAAAAGACCGATTTCTTTATACGAAAGGTAACTATTCCCGCTTGGCTTGTATTTTCCGAGGCTCTAGGTATTTTCGCCGGTCCCTGGGTGTTCGAGCCAACGAAGTTTGACTGTATACTCGTATAACTATTCTACCACCTATTTCAATCACCGTACAATATAATGATTAATAACAAACGTATCATGGTCATATGATACAGGTCACAGTGTGTGTGTGTGTGTGTGTGTGCGTGTGTGTGTGTGTGTGTGTGTGTGTGTGTGTGTGTGTGTGCGTGTGCTTGCGTGCGTGCGTTCGTGCGTGCGTGCGCGCGCGTGCGTGCGTGCGTTTGTGTGTGTGTGTGTGTGTGTGTGTGTGCGTGCGTGCGTGCGTGCGTGCGTGCGTGCGTGCGTGCGTGTGGATGCGTGCGTGTGGATGCGTGCGTGCGTGCGTGTGTGCGTGCGTGTATGTGTGCGTGTACATGCGTGCGTTCGTGCGTGCGTGTTGGGGGGGCATGCGGTTATGAGGCCAGAAGATGAGCAGACGAATATTTGTTGTGTAAAGGGTTTGACATTTATTTAACCTTTGCCTATTACATTATTCATATTTAGTGCAAAAAAAGTAAATTTCATTTAAATAAGATATCCGTTGCGATTATCTCCATTATGTCGATGCCTGCATGTTATATCCATGTGCATGTTATATATACATAGTAAAGTATTTTGTTTTAAGTATTAAAACCACACACTACATAGGCCATATTTGGGTCCAACAGAAAGGATAATCCCTTGTACTCAATCCCTGAGAAACCCGTTTGAAGTTACATGATAATTAGATTATTTTTTTCTTTAATCTTAACAATGCAAATAAAATGCCATGTAAATCCTTCATATTATACACTGGCACATCTAAATTCTCTCTTGTAATATCAAGTTCTTTTCAACATTTACATACACCATATCTTTCTTTCACCAAGTTTTGATTTAGAAGTAATATACACTAAAGAAGTTATACGGCTTCAATTTATAGAACTTCTAATCAGAAAATAGATTTGTTAATATCGATTGATTTGTTAATTGATTCGATCAAATATATATTTGTTTCGTATTAAAGGGGATTTAATATTTAGCACACCCTATTTGTTAACAATCCTGTGTTAATTCCCTTATTTCAATTCAATGTACATACGTTAATAGTATAGCATATGTATACTTGAACGGGGATTTTAATTTTTAAACAGGCAAAATCGATCA
This sequence comes from Mya arenaria, assembly GCF_026914265.1. Classification (NCBI taxonomy): domain Eukaryota; kingdom Metazoa; phylum Mollusca; class Bivalvia; order Myida; family Myidae; genus Mya; species Mya arenaria. The sequence continues at coordinate 33,996,408 of NC_069126.1, forward strand.
CGTCCTAGTTTATTGGATTTCAATAAATCCGATCAAAATATTGACCTTAACTACATGTGTACCATGACAGGAACAAATATTGTGCAGTTTAAATATTAATGAAAGGCTTCATTGTAACTTTAAAACCTTTTGAATATAAACTAGTGTAAACAAGAAAAAATGCTTAATGATCTTAGTTATTGAAATGAAACCATCCGGATGGCTTAGTATATAATTTTGGGAATATTTCACAATATACTTTGTGACGTGTTTGGATTTTAAATATCAGTTGGTATGTATGCATTTATTTTCTTCATTTTTTTAGATAAACTTATATCAAATTATATATTTTAAGCTGGCACTACCGTCACAAAACTCTAATACCTTCAGTGCATCATAAACTTAACCATAAACAAGTATTTTGTACGAATATTGACTTAAACTTTTCAAGATGTAATTACATGCTTTATTTACAAATAAAGTATTAGGAAATAAACACAAAGTGCTTTCCTCATATGTACACTTATTTTACAATTATGCCGGGAAATGTTTCAGTATATTATATACGTATCATGATTTAGAGTATGTTAATATTGATATATATCAGGCGCGTAGCTACTTATACGCGAGTACGCGGCTGGATCCACATGATTCTGACATAAAAATAAATAAATAAACAGCCAAAGTTGCAGTATGCGTACTTGACTACATGGTCCTAAAACTGTGCAGTTTCCAGTACTAAATAAAGCCCACCAGAACATATGGTTTGCTTTACAATAGGAAACAATCGTAACGCTAAATTATGAAATAATTAGATCTTTACTCATTGAGAATCGGTAGTTATGAAATAAAGGAAGCGGACAAAAAAACATGTCAGTTTTGACTAGGTGGATAAAACCTCCCATGTCAGTTTTGACTAGGTGGATAAAAACCCCCATGTGAGTTGTGACTAGGTGGATAAAACCTCTCATGTCAGTTTTGACTAGGTGGACAAAACCTCTCATGTCAGTTTTGACTAGGTGGATAAAACCTCCCATGTGAGTTTTGACTAGGTGGACAAAACCACTCATGTCAGTTGTGACTAGGTGGATAAAACCTCCCATGTCAGTTTTGACTAGGTGGATAAAACCTCCCATGTCAGTTGTGACTAGGTGGATAAAACCTCCCATGTCAGTTGTGACTAGGTGGATAAAACCTCCCATGTGAGTTTTGACTAGGTGGATAAAACCTCTCATGTCAGTTTTGACTAGGTGGACAAAACCTCCCATGTCAGTTTTGACTAGGTGGACAAAACCTCTCATGTGAGTTGTGACTAGGTGGATAAAACCTCCCATGTGAGTTTTGACTAGGTGGACAAAACCACTCATGTCAGTTGTGACTAGGTGGATAAAACCTCCCATGTCAGTTTTGACTAGGTGGATAAAACCTCCCATGTCAGTTTTGACTAGGTGGAGTTGTGACTAGGTGGATAAAACCTCTCATGTCAGTTTTGACTAGGTGGATAAAACCTCTCATGTCAGTTTTGACTAGGTGGATAAAACCTCCCATGTGAGTTTTGACTAGGTGGATAAAACCTCTCATGTCAGTTTTGACTAGGTGGACAAAACCTCTCATGTGAGTTGTGACTAGGTGGATAAAACCTCCCATGTGAGTTTTGACTAGGTGGACAAAACCTCTCATGTCAGTTTTGACTAGGTGGATAAAACCTCCCATGTCAGTTTTGACTAGGTGGATAAAACCTCCCATGTCAGTTGTGACTAGGTGGATAAAACCTCCCATGTCAGTTGTGACTAGGTGGATAAAACCTCCCATGTCAGTTGTGACTAGGTGGATAAAACCTCCCATGTCAGTTGTGACTAGGTGGACAAAACCTCCCATGTCAGTTTTGACTAGGTGGACAAAACCTCCCATGTCAGTTTTGACTAGGTGGACAAAACCTCCCATGTCAGTTTTAACTAGGTGGACAAAACCTCCCATGTCAGTTTTGACTAGGTGGACAAAACCTCCCATGTCAGTTTTAACTAGGTGGATAAAACCTCCCATGTCAGTTTTAACTAGGTGGACAAAACCTCCCATGTCAGTTTTGACTAGGTAGACAAAACCTCCCATGTCAGTTTTGACTAGGTGGATAAAACCTCCCATGTCAGTTTTGACTAGGTGGACAAAACCTCCCATGTGAGTTTTGACTAGGTGGACAAAACCTCTCATGTCAGTTTTGACTAGGTGGACAAAACTTGACTAGGTGGATAAAACCTCCCATGTCAGTTGTGACTAGGTGGATAAAACCTCCCATGTCAGTTTTAACTAGGTGGATAAAACCTCCCATGTCAGTTTTAACTAGGTGGATAAAACCTCCCATGTCAGTTGTGACTAGGTGGATAAAACCTCCCATGTCAGTTTTGACTAGGTGGACAAAACCTCCCATGTCAGTTTTAACTAGGTGGATAAAACCTCCCATGTCAGTTTTGACTAGGTGGACAAAACCTCCCATGTCAGTTTTGACTAGGTGGATAAAACCTCCCATGTCAGTTTTGACTAGGTGGACAAAACCTCCCATGTCAGTTTTAACTAGGTGGACAAAACCTCCCATGTCAGTTTTGACTAGGTGGACAAAACCTCCCATGTCAGTTTTAACTAGGTGGACAAAACCTCCCATGTCAGTTTTAACTAGGTGGATAAAACCTCCCATGTCAGTTTTAACTAGGTGGACAAAACCTCCCATGTCAGTTTTGACTAGGTGGATAAAACCTCCCATGTCAGTTTTGACTAGGTGGATAAAACCTCCCATGTCAGTTTTGACTAGGTGGATAAAACCTCCCATGTCAGTTTTGACTAGGTGGAAAATAATCTGGGATGTTTTTGTCCACCCAGTAAAAAGGTCATGGAATGCTTTGTCCACCTAGTAAAAATGATATGGGAGGTTTTGTCCACCTAGTAAAAAGGTCATGGAATGCTTTGTCCACCTAGTAAAAAGGTCATGGAATGCTTTGTCCACATAGTAAAAAGGTCATGGAATGCTTTGTGCACCTAGTAAAAAGGTCATGGAATGCTTTGTCCACCTAGTAAAAATGATATGGGAGGTTTTGTCCATTGGATGTTTTGTCATACATTCATGAAATAAAGGTACACGCAATAAAATTATGAATCAGTTAAACCATATTAATTTTAAGACAAACACTTACGGGTATGATAAATATTATAGTCAAGTATTTTATACGTGCATCAATTAAATGGCTATGAACGGCTATGGCGAGGTCAAATGTTTAAACCTAGGAACACATTAATCAACAACCTGACTTATCAACTACCTCATAGTAAAATATTCCGCACAAAAATGATGAACTTGGGTTGAGCAACTTTCAACAACTTGCAACAGCAACAAAAACACAGTAACAACAATTAACATTCGAATAATGACAGCTCTTGAACGTTTGATATTGACATTATTTATAATTGTGTAAATACCTTGCAAAAATCTCAACACAAGAGTACACTAGCGGATCCAGGGGGTTGGGGGAGGGGGGGGGGCGGTAAAATAAGACACGTCCAAAGTGCACAATTTTGGACCATCAGTTGTTGACATTTCTTATGGGAGTATCCCCCCCACACACACACAAACACACTGCCGATATATTAAACCAAATGAATTTCGGTTCTTAAGGAGGGACGCAAGTCAAAAGTTTACGCCCCTTAATAAGGATCCCTTTAATGTCAAACCCTGGACCTGCCCCTACAGTACAGTATACGTCTACCATGGTCAAATAAAACTGGCCCAAATTTCTTGAAAAAATCTTAACCATAATTTACTTAAGTATTATTTTATTTAGCAAAATTACTAAGTTAAATATTACTTTATTAAACAAAAAAGTAGTTTACCTGAATTATCACAAATATTATTTTCTTTAAAAGCCTCAAAACTCTTTAAAAAGAGAATATTACGCCATTAATATCAAATCATAAAGAGTGTGCTGGGTTCATAAGATGTTTCGATAAATTGGCGCCATGTGTCTTAATGCTGACCAAGATAACGCGAGTTAGATCCCGGTTGCTGGCGAAATATGTTTTCCTAATTTTATTTTCGATTTTTCATTTTTAATTATTGTATGTAAAACTATGTATACGATTTGATATCGTAACTAATGACTTCGCTGTGTTTTGTAAATATTATACTTGATAACATGACAAACGTCGACAAGGTCCTTTAAAAAATAAATCGCTTTCAATTTACTGTGTGTGCGTTCCTTTTAAGTGGGATACGGTAGATATCGAATGGTGAACATATGTTAACAAATTATTGAACTATTTCTAAATGGTTCAATTCATGTAATTGTCTGACGCATTCCTTCCGATCTTATCAATTTGTATTGAATTCGATTGATTAGTTTCGAACGGTATAGAAATGTACTTACTCGCGGACAAAAGATAAAAGGCTATTTGTTCTAACAAACACAAAGACGCGCAGGTGATACGGGTTTTAACAAATCGGAACACCTCGGCCATTTTCCAACATATATGACCTCGGGTTAATACAATTTAAAAAAATATTCCATCATGGCTGCAACAACATTAAACATGTGTTATATGTGTTTCAACCATCAAGGGACATTCGACATTTTAAGGAGAAGTCGTGACATAATGCCTGTCCTAAAAGTTCATTGTCAAGTTTCTCCTAAGGCATTATTAAGACACGAATCAAAATAATTCCTTCCATTGCTTACTTTATCGAATGCGTCCACTTCGCGTTATGATAATTGCGTAAATCGCCGGCGGCCTCATCACATTTTCGTACATCTTCGGTCTATCCCGAAGTTTGCCGAAAATGGCCGAGTTGTTACGATAGGGATTAGTACCTGAAGTTTGCCTGAGATGGCCGAGTTGCTACGATAGGGATTATAACCTGAAAATTGCCGGAGACGGCCGAGTTGTTACTATAGGGATTATAACCTGAAGTTTGCGGAGATGGCCGAGTTGTTACGATAGGGATTATAACCTGAAGTTTGCGGAGATGGCCGAGTTGTTACTATAGGGATTATAACCTGAAGTTTGTCAGAGATGGTCGAGTTGTTACGATAATGATTATATCCTGAAGTTTGCCGGAGATTGCCGAGTTGTTACGATAGGGATTATAACCTGCCCTGATATCAGGTGTTTGCGATTTAGTTCCAAGCTTGCGAAGTTTGCACTCCGATGCAACAACGTTTAGCTATTTCAGGACTGTGTAGTTTACTTTGTATATTGAATAAGAACATTTTAATATCATAATATCTAAAATAGGTTTGCACGACAATATAAGTTCGTGATATATACTAATATAGCCATCAAATAACGCGGCTTTCATGTTACCGCCCCCCCCCCCCCCCAACGCCCCCCCCCCCTTCCCAAATTTGTTTTTTTTGTTTGACTACCGAAAGTATCAAACAAATAACACCCGGTCCAGAAGTAAAGTAACATATCTACATGCACGTACAGCAGACGTGCATCGTGATTTAATGCACCAGTCAATTGTTACCACGCCCCCCCCTCCAGGTCCGGGGGTATACCCGGGACAGCGGGGGAAATGGGCCGTGTTTTTACCTAACAGGTGGCCACGCCTGTGGTGGTTTCGCACCGAAAATAGCGGGGAATGTGCCTTACCTAGCTAGGTATCCCGGGGTGCTGGGGTATTTTGCGGGGATTTTACCCACAGTTTGTCCCCGCAGGGCGGGAATTTTACCCAGGATTGGCTGGAGTGAAAGTCAAAATCCCCGCTATTTCCCGGGCCCGGGGGGGGGGGGCATGGTTAAAATTGACTGGTGCATTGTTATTCCTCGCTGATGCATTCTCATACACCAGAGCGATGATGATATGCGTAGAATTTGTCATTATCAAACCTCTGATGAATGAGGATGTCGCTCATTTTGCAATATAAAAAGTGGGGAAAATCGTAACTAACGCTTCAAGGACAATATAGCAATAAAAATATTCAAAAGCCACTCAAAGTATACATTTTACATAAACATCTAGGTAAACATTGCTCAATGCTGTTCTCAAATACTTCATGAAGTGTAGTTCGATTTGCCTTTGTAAAATTGTAGATTGGTCAATTAAACTAGAAAGCGTATTTTAAACATTGGGTACGAAAATGATCACTAAATAAGACATTTTAAAGGGACGCGCTAATGTTTTATAGCCTGAGACATTTTGATTCTATTAACTAATTTAATTTAAACAAAATGCTTGTTTCAATGATAACTCGCCATCAAAATGAGATCTCTAGTGTAATTACCTATTTGAATATATGACAGATAATGCTCTATTAAAGGAAATCAGATTGGGTATCTGGCAATTGCTGTTTAGTGTGAGTTCATAAAACAACAATCAATTTTAATAAAGTTTGACAGAATGTTTACGACATAAATCTGGAACGAGTCCCTTTAACGTATTTTAAGGGGCGGGTCCAGGATATGAAGTTAGAGATTCGTATCCTAGGGGCGTACCTTTATGACTTGCGCCCCTCCCCCAGAACCGAAATTTATTTGCTTTAAAATATTGGCCGGGGATTTTAACAATTTCTTATCCGAAATGGTGCATTCTAGGCGGTTTTATTACTTTTTCCTCCTTTATTAAAATAAATAAATAAACCTTAGAGGGGGCGCGCGCCGGTTGCGCCCCGTCTGAATCCGCTAGTGTGTTTGTATTGTTTGACTTTGTTATCCCTTAGTTCAAACTATCATCGGTGTCTCTTTGGGCAGTACATTTTCAAGCGAATAATCACTACTCTAAATCATTTTTCTCTCTCCCGCATAATATCTATATAGTTAAAGTTCCATAATGTCCGACAATTTACGTACGCCTATTTTCAAGACTGTAAAGGTTATCGATCAGGAATGCTTGAACTTCTATTCAAATCAATTTTCATGAATAAGAAACGGGTATAGATACGGAACTAATCACATTTCTTGTGCCCATTGATTTTCCCAACAGAAACCATAGGTGCCAGTACCAAGTATCAATCAGTGACGGTTCGAGCGGATTAGTGGTTGAGGTGTCCGCCTCTCATACAAAAGGTTGTGGGTTCGATTTTCACTCACGGCCTCTCAAAATAGACAACGTAAACAGTACTGGTTTCTGCCCAGGAAACGGTCTCGATCGTGACTCTATAAGCTGAAATAACATTCCGTCACAATCGAGCTAAAAAGATGGTATAAAGAAATCAGATATGGTGATTTTAAACATATATTATGATTATGATTATATATAATATAATTATGTATTGTCATTACCATTGACGGCTACTGCCTCCTATGGCAGAAACAAAAAGCATTTACCAGCTTATTATTCATAATATATTCATTAAGCAATTTATCCATTCTAACCATTCAAATTCATTTTATCTAATACATCTAATATGGCCGTTTCAATAAAGGTCATAGTGAATTTCATTCATAAATATAAATAATCATAGTGCCAAAGTTAATTAATGTGCTACATAGTGTGTGAGTTCAACATAAGCCAGCATTGAAAATGGACACGAAGTTGAGGAAATAATAAACTCGATGTTTTGCCACTGTGACTTTATAATCTTTAAGGATGCACTGTTACTCCCAAATAAGATTTACCACAATTCATACAATTGTTTTAATATACCAAAAAGGATGAAGAAATGTCGAAAATAATTGTTCTTATGAAGGACAACGAGTTAAAATTGAAAAAAAAAATATGCAGAAAACACGGTATTTTTACCTTATTAGACGAGAGTAAATCACAGTAAATCTTTTAGCGTTCACCAATCATTTAATATTTTTGCGTTTTCACCTATTTAATACACGGTGACAATCTTGTTATCAGTAATTTATATTTTCCATAAATGCATTATTTTGTAGGTAATTAAAGGTTTATCACTCAAAATTTATTTTTGTTAAACATGTGTATGTATTGATTTTGAATAAGAGTGTTACAATAGATAATTGAAGTAACGACTTAAATCTACCATTGAAACGCACCTCCCCCCCCCTAATTTATAATTACTTTATTAGCAATGTTAAATATAAAACACTACTATACCCGAACAAAAATAGCGTTATGCATTGATATGATGCTAAAATGAAAAAAAAATCGTAACCAAACGCACTGAATTCATATCAAAAGATGAATGACGTAACGGATTTTTTGGAAGTAATATATAGTGTATATCATGATTAATTTTTTTTTGGATCTAAGAGCGATATGACATACACATGTCTATTTAAGAGCGACTTAAGTGAATCAAAGCGCTGAAAGTACTGAAATTAGGCAATATCAAGGTATGTGGAAGTACTATATACTTTCTGTGCAAGAAGCAATCAATATTTATCCACTACAAGGATTTTTGATTGGTTCAAACCTAAACAATATATGGCAAATTAATAAAAACGTCTGCGTTGTAAGTTTATAACATTTTAACGAACTTCTCACGGTGTTAACGTATTGTAGATCTTGAATGTTTACACTTAAAATCAATCTTCTGTGTTTAACAATTGACCAACATGCAGGGGCTTTATTCTTCCTGACCTTATACCTAAGGTGTTTAAATGTATCAGATATAATAAAGGAAATGCCATCACTGAAATGCGATATGCTTTAATTGTAATTAATTACCTTGCTTAATTAAAGATAACAAGCCTAAAGCCGACATTTCACACAGATATGACACTTAAAGGTGCTTTAAAGGAAATAAAATGTCACGAGAAAATATGATAAAATCTTGATAAGATAATTTGGAATGATACAAGGAATATTGAAAATATTATGAACACATTCTTTAAATGCATAATATTTTAAATCTGCAATAAATAAATAACAAAAATAAAACAAATACAAATCATTTCATTCAATTTCATTTTAACACGTCTTTTTTGATATTCACATCGAACACGAATATTAACTGGTGGAATAAGATAATTATATTTCTATTTAAAACAAAGTAACACAAAATATGCATACTTATACTAGACTTACCGAACGTTTATATCAATTTACTATGTTTCTCTGTATATATCAGATGCCTAATGCATTTAAATTTTAAACAAAATGCAGTGTACTACAACATATATATCATACGCATATAGAAGTTGTCATACACTCATAAAATTATTTGAATAAGTTCTTGTATTTTTCTTTACCCATCAGAAGCCAGATGAAGCTAGCGAGGCAGCGGAAGTCAGGGTTGCCGGCGCAAGCGGCGGCGGGGGAAGATGGAGATTTTGTACAGCTCCGAATCGTCCGCGAGGTAAGAACACTTCCTGTCCGAGGGATAACGAATATTACAGGGGCCTTTTCCCCGAAAGATCTTACATATAACGTTACACAATTTCGACGAATAGTTTTCATTAAACCAGCTTTCGAGTAACGCATTTCGGATGGTTTCAATTATAATTTTGGTAATTGTTCTCAAAATATGTTGACACTCATCCAAAGAAGAACTTTTAGATATTAATGCCACACAATAGAAGAAGAAAAAGAGTGGTACTACAGTCGAACCCCATTGGCTCCCCCGTTGGGACCGACGGAAAAACCTCGAGCCTCGATAAATTCGAACCAAACGGAATGCTTACATTCAGTTGAAATAAATCGGTCCTTTACATAAAGTTCGAGCCAAAGAGGGAATTGAGCCAAGCGAGTTTGAGCCAACGGGGTTCGACAGTACATTAATCTCTTTATTACAATATTGTTATATTATAAGCTGCTATGGGATTCAATTATGCGTGAAACAGGGCTCTGAGGCCATGATTACGAACAGTTTCAGGTTTGGGCTCAGACACAAGAGGCAGAACTTCAAATCTTCATTCAATGTAACTTTCGGTCAAGTGGGTTTTTTATGTTAAAATTTGTCAATCGTTATCACTGTTTGACATAAGTTTGTTAAACGAAGTGAAAAAGAGGATTTGTTATAAGTTAATAAAGTGCTTTTCTGAGTTATAGGTCTGAATGTGACTTCAAGGCATAGTTTAAGCCTTCTATAAGTAGCCCCCTTAACACTGTGTATAGTACACAACTTCTGTGTATTGATCTTTATCTTTATTGCCTTATGCTGTCTGTCAGACCTCCGATCTGGGTATCCTGCTGTGCAGTTCAAGTTTTATCATAGAAATAGTCAACTTTTTATGGCCCTGAGCCAATAAACAAATACACAGGAAATTGGCCCCTACTGTGACTTCAGTGCGTTTAACAGGGGATGCACAGCAGGGAATCATCATGCCAAACATTCCTTAAACTAGGCATTTAAGACTATTCGTTCTCCAGTAAACTACGTGCAAAAAAGTGCAAAAGTTTATTTTCTTGTAAAATAAGTATCAGCATAGTGTTGATGATACATAAATAATATCGTTATTATTTATTGACCATTGTCAATAAGAATGGTATAGAATTTATTCATTTCTCTTAATTTTAAAATATATTAATTTAACCCTGAAACGCACACTTGACGCGTTCTTAAATATAGTCCCTGACTTTTGAAACTATACTTTTGGTTTAGGGTAGAGTCCCAGGGAACCGTATCTGTCGACAAGGAAAACTTAAGTTCGGAATGAAATCGGTCTAAAAGCAACTAAGTTATTGTACACTTATTATAAATTTCATGGAAATTATATAAACAAGAAAAAAGGCTATACTTGTTGATCAGAACTTTCTTAAAAACTACATAGTGTGTCATTAGTATTCAATTGAGAAAGAAAATATAAATAGGTAGAATGATTTGTTGAAATTGCCATTCCAGAGAAGAAAACCCCTCCTGGAAATGAAGGTATCTTGTGTAATGCTAGATATTGTAGAAATATATAAGCTTAATGGTTATAAAAATGTATATGCAATATGCTTAACATATATCAGTGCTAGTGAAGTAATATTAAATGGTAGATAACTCTTGTAGAACATTTCATTTTTCAACTGTATAGCTTCTTTTTAGGATGTAGGCAAAAAGGCTTCAGACTTAAGTACCGTAAATCGAAATCATGTATCGTCAGATCTACCTTTTGACATGACATGTTCAAAGGATTAATGCATCGGGGTTACACAACGGAACGTTTGGTGTTATGCGTTTAAAATTTTGCGAATTTAAGACCAGTTTATTTAAGATTGCAACGCATACTCTTAAATAAATCTTGATGAGGAACCGAGGGGAATTCATAATTATAGATAATGACGCAGAAAATAGAAATGTGTTGACTAGAACACTCTGCCTTACTATACCTACTACAAACAGTCAAAACCATATATGGTTTCATTTATTTAACTTTACACTACAATACACTTCCGAGATGAAAACAATGTGCATATTTCCTAGAACATATAGGTTTATCAGTAAATGAACTGTTACTGTTATGAAACTATCTAATTGTTTGAAAAAATCATCAATTTACATAACCTATTCTACGCTTATGACAGCCACGTATCGGTTAAAGTTTAGGGTCTATCAAAAGTTTTTGGGGGTTAGAATTTTATTGCACGTGAACAGAATTGTAAAAGAAATGTAAAATCACGCTTGTCGCGCCTAAAGCCTTTAAACGCTTCCAGCGCTTTAATTTTCTTTTAATTTAAACAAACGTTTGCATAAACGATAAAACATTAGAAATTTGAGGTATAGAATAAAATTCAATGATTGTATTGCATGGTTTGTTTTCTCGGATCACTTAATACAACAAATGATGCTTGAAGAGTTGTCACATTTATGAGCAATTATATAAACTATATTATGTATGTATAAGATCACACTTAACGCATAAGCTATAAACTTATGTGTGATCAGCTGGCTTCATCGATCTGCCTGACTACAAAATCCATCAAAAATATTTGAAAGCCAAAGAACTTCATCGGTTTACTTCATCGATTTCAACCTTTTATTTTTCAAATGAAAAGATATTTATCTGTTTCGGATGGTTAACGTGAGATTTCGAACGCAAACTAACAACCACAGATTGGTATAAACACATTTGAAAGCTGATATTAAAACAAAATATTGTATATCTTATTTAGAGCAATTATGCATATTCCAAGAATTGAAATATTTTTTTTGAACATATTATATTTTGTGTAGTTTGCTAGGAACGTTCTTTCAGTGATTTGGTTATGTATGCTCTCACTTTGCCGGCGCGTAGCTGCCTGTACGCGAGTACACGGCTGAATTCACATGATTCTGAATAAAAAATCAACCAAAGTTGCAGTGTGCATACTTGACGTATTGATTCTCAAACAGTACGAAATAAAGCACCTTAAAGCACCAGATTGCACCACGATTCCTTTTATAAATTCTTCGAGGGGGCATGCTTACTTTTAGCACAATTATGAATCCACATGAATAAAGGGCTAGCTACGCCCCTGCTTTGTAACGACACGCATAGCAATTATTTGTTTCGCGGTCTTACTGCCAAATCGATGTCTTCGTTTGCAACGAACAAGCATTGCGTGAAGCTAAGTCATCAACCTCCGGTACCATGTTTATTCGACTGATGCATGTAGTTGTTATGCCCATATAAATATTCTAATAATGCATCAACATGAATATTCATTTTGGAAAAAAACTAGTATAAACATGCTAATTTGGTGTACACGTATTCATATTAATTTGAAATAAAGCATGCAACATAACGCTAATAACTTATCATTGTTGGCACTATGATAATGTTAACTATATTGTCTTTTTATAATTATACGCTATAAAACAAAACCAAAAAATTCAATATCTTATACGAACCTGTCCCATCTAACTCGTTGGTTTGCTTAACACAGAGGCGACAGCAGGAGAATGAACTCAAGGGTCACGCTAAGAAGGATACAGCGGATCCTGTGGACGGAGTCATCGTCGAGGAGCACCAGATGCTATCCCGCGATCCACCAAAGCCCCGCCCAAACACGGCTGCCCGTGTACGAGCCAATGAGGAGGTCAGAGATCAGCTGTTTGATACGGCGGACGGCGGCGATTTTAGTCAGGTACTAAGTTCTCCCGTTCACGTTTGATACTATACTTATTATGTTATTGAGAGTGTGTAAGAATCAATAGTTTTCTTAGGAAAGCTTGGTGGTGGCAGACGTGAAAGTTGGTTGTGAGAAATAATTGAGAGCAAAGTTGTAGTTCTTTGCAAATAGACCATTGTTGATATATTTGTTGTTTCCATTGAACAAAAATAGATGGATGTACAACGTAAAATACACTCCATATCACGTTAGATAACACAAATAATACTTGTTAATGGACCCACTTACTGTCTTGTGAAGACTTTTTATACATATTGTAACTGAGAAATAATTTCTTCCGATTTCAGCTACAAGCCATAATGAGTAAAATTGGCTCACTAGAACAAGTTAACAAATTACGACACCCGAAAACCGATGAAAACATTCTCCACTATGCGCTATCTAATGATAAAAAACAGCTGGCCATGAAACTTATGAACAGTTGCACGCCAACATTTCTACTATCACATCACACCGTCAACCGTTCAGGCATCAGCGGCAAAAACAACTCTTTGCATATCATTACTGAGAAAAATGACATAGAAATGGCAAAATTCCTGCTATCAAAATTGGAAACAAAAGAACGAAAGTTGGAAGCCATGCACTTAGAGACGGCGGTGGATATCCAAGGTCAAAGACCTAGATTGTTTTCTTGTTTGCATTTAGCAGCATATTACGGGAATACTAGCTTAGTTCGGTTGTACCTAGACAACGGAGTAGATGTCAACCACCTCAATGGCAAGAAAGACACAGCCTTACTATGGGCAGCGAGATGGGGTCACAATGAAGCGGTCCATCTTCTGATTGACAGGGGAGCAAACACGGAAGTTAAAAATGACAAAGGATCAACAGCACTGTATTGGGCTATCCGCTACGAATTTCCAAAAACGGTGTCCATTCTTCTCGAGAAAGGCAAAGCAAACCCAAACACTGAACGAAAACTTGGTCTGGTAGCTCCCATTGTTATTGCTGCGGCTTATGGCAACGAGGAAATTATGTCAATACTTCTTCAGCACCCAGATATTAACATCGACGTCAGCATTCGAGGTGGTGAAATGGCTGTACATCATGCCGCCATGGAAGGCTGCGGTAAAATACTGGAAATGCTCATAAATAGAGGTGCCAAATTTGACGCTCAGGACGAAACTGGTGATACACCTTTGTTGCTTGCAGCGAAAAGTGGACATTATGAAATAGTGCAGGATCTGATAAGAAAAGGAGCAAACGTCAACCATAGGAACCACGAAGGTCACGACGCTTGGTATTATGCCATAGAAGATGAAGAAGATAATTCGCTGTTGCAAAACTTAGTAATAGCGACAAGGGGGCAGGATATGCTTTGGAGGCATCCCCTTTGCATAGCAGCCGCAAATGGTAGAGCGGATAAAGTGCAGTTTTTGCTTAAAATAAACACGGAACCGATGAGTGCCGACGCAGATGGCAACACATTTTTGCACCATGCTGCTATGAACGATAAATTCGAGATCATTGAGCAGTTTAATAGCACTATTTCAATAAATGTTCAAAACAACCGAGGAAACACGCCATTGCATATTGCTTGCTACAGAGGATTTGCAAAAACTGTTAATGTACTTATACAATGCAAAGCAAAAGCTGATGTGAAAAACAATAAGGGCGAAACTGCATTGCACGTTGCAGGTCATTCAAAGCATATATCAGCAGAAACAGTAAGGGAACTCGTAGAATATACCATTAAAACACATGCCTGGGAAAGCCTAAATGCAAAGGACTTGGAAGGAAATAATGCCTTACACATTGCAGGGAAGCATGCAAAACCTGAAGTCTTATGGGAGTTCCGATTTGTGCGATTTAAAGACCGTGATAAAGATGGCCTTATTCCTTTGCACGAAGCTGTGCGACCGGGTCAACCTGAAGCTCTTGAAATGATGTTGGATATTTTTGAACGCATGAAGCGTGATGCTCGTATTAACGAAAAATCTTATAAAAAAGGCGAAACTGTACTTCATTTGGCAGCAGACGAAGGGCATTCGAAGTGCGTGAAAAGGTTAATTGCTCTCGGTGCGGATCTCGCAGTCCAGGACTTCAATGGAGATACCGTTTTGCACAGACTTACAAAGGCATGCGTTGAAAACAACAGAGACAGCAATCGGCATCTCGAAGTCATGGATGTGGTGTTTGAAAACAGCGTGAAATGGTGGTGCATCAAGAAAAATATCCCATTTCCCGAAGAAGAAAACCAAGAAATGTTGATGTCACACAAAAGGGATGCCACACTTTATCTGATAAATGATATTTGTAACAAGGAAGGTCTTTCAGTGATTGATCAGGGGTTCAAATCCGGGGTTTCACACGTTCTTTCACGTCTTCTCATGATGCCAAATGTTACGATGTATGAAACATCAGATCCATTTTCATACACATTTGATGTAACCGGCTTAACTCCGAGAACAAACAACGCATTACAAGGATGTTGTGGAAGAAATACTAGCATCGCACCATTAACAGAAAAGGACATGTTAAGCAACACAAGTGAATCACGTCTGTCTGGTGTGGAATGGTTAATCACTCACACAGCAAAATCAAGAGCAGCTGAAATTCTTGATCTTCCTCCAATTCGAGTGATTGAAAAATATTACACATCAATGGTTGCATGGACATTTGCTTGCATGATGCTTGTCCACATCGTTTACATGAGTATGTTAACATATGTTGGGATAAATCTGCTTGAAAAACTGAGAGTAAATGAAGAAGCAATAAACTCCTCTGATCAAGAAACAATACTGCTTTACGCAGTTATTCCCATTGAGCCAGCCCTCATTGTGATCTATGTTATGTCAAGTACGCTGCGATATTTCTTGACGGGTGATATAGACAGGCGATCCAAAATGAGCACAAAGAAAGGATTTAGAAGAGTTGTGTCAATTATTGCCTCTTATATGTTCCTTATAATTTGCTTGATTTTTTCTGGACTTGTTTTTGCGTGGATCGGACTTTTTACCAGTAGATATTCTTACAATGACTATGTCTTTGCCGCTGCTGTTTGCATCGGATGGTTGCTGACCATATCGTTTACGCGTGGAATTCGTGCAATTCACTACTTTTATCGTTTGCTGATCAGCATGATTATCAGGGATGTCGTACGATTTGTTATTGTTTACCTCTTCGTGATACTTGCGTTTGGCTTTGCCTTCCATGCAATATTCCAGGTTTCTGCTGAAACAGTGGAGTCGTATGGTTCAATTTTCGATACATTATTCCTGACATTTAACATGATGATTGGAATGGGAGAACTTTTTGATGGCACCTTCGAATCAAACATGGCTATCGTTGGACGCTCTGCGACTTATGCAAAAATACTCTACCTTATCTATATCATTCTTTCAACAATTATCTTATTGAACTTGCTCATTGCAATGATGAATGATTCCTACTCGAGGATATTGAAGGAGAATCAGATAGCGTGGAGGATTGAATCTGTTAGTATGGGTTTGGAAATGGAGTCATCAATCGCACGAGCAAGGTCGTTTTCCAACGTAAAAATCAACAAAGGAGACGTGGGTAAATATGAGCATCATCATTTTTAAGTGTAGTTAATTGGTTGGTAAATAAAATTAAATACAATAACAAAAAAGAAGGCATCTTAACCAATTTCCTTCATATCCAAATTATCTGAGATAGCGCATTAATCTTTGTACAATGTTTCCTTAGAATGCCATCTGCTGTACAATGAGCTGATAGAAGCATACGACGATGAATGGCTGTTAAACTTGTTTCATTCAGTGTTCGGCAAATAGAACTATCCAAATTATTAGACTTAACATTGATTTTGCAAGTTGACATTTTTCAGTATTCTTTGTTTCTGATATTCCGCTACTATTTATAAAAGTGGCCATATATATTTTTGGTTAAACTATGATACATAGTTTTCAATACTTTGCAGTCATAGTTTAATATTTCAAATATTTATGAAATTATACTTTTTATAGTATATGCTATGATATTTTACAGATAGCATTGTGCAGGGTATTTCATCGGAGAGATGGTATGTTGCAATAAAAGAAAAAGAGTACAGAGAACGGATGCGGGAGAATGACCATAAATATACCACGTATGAAGATGAGGTCAGCAAGCGTCTAGATGACGTCGACACTCGTGTGGAAGAATTGGAGAAAACGATAAGCACGAAATTGCAACACATAACTAATCTGCTTGAACAGATTAAAAAGAAGTGATATTTTTAGATATCCGATACTCAATTTTGTGAATTTTGGATGCCTGGTGACTATATTCAATTCGATTTTTATTAAAACAAAAACAGTATTTTTTTTATAGCAAATACATAATAGAAATACACGTGCAAGGCATGGATTTAGATATCAATTGTTTTAACAAATGAGCAGAACATGTTTTATGGATACAAACTTTGAAATATTTACTAGTTTCTTAAGATATATGCAAAATGTTTAAATTTTGATAAATGAACTAGAGATTTATTTGAATTTTTAACAAATTAGTTAATATTTGCTTTGTTGGCCAAGTGTAGTAATAACTTTTATATATTTGGCTCTTAAGCCTGCATATATCATGCATATTAGTAAAAATATGTATTCACTTTCAATCATTCTTTGGTTGCAGTATATATGCATCTTTGAAATCTTGATAAATTTACGAATCTACCACGTTCAATTTGTAGAATATGTGATGATGTCCTAAATTTAGACATTGCTTCTTTGAGTTTTGATTCTTTTACAACCTTTAGGAAGATTTCTATGAGAAATATATGTTTAAATAGACAATATGTTTCCAGGCGTCCGGAGTTATGTATGGACAATCTTATATTGGTTTCATCTGATATAGTTTTATGTATAGAACAAAAGAATATGTAAATGCTTTTTTACAAACAAGCTTTATATGGTTTAAGACGGTTGTTATTTAGCCGATCATTATATTGCAAAGAAGCTGTATATGGCCGTGAACGACTGTAATTCAGCAAAACATTAAAACAAAAAGAAACTATGCTATGCCTTAAACAACAGTAATTTAGCCAATATTAAAAACAAAAACACGCTGTACTTGGCATTGAACGGTTGAAAATTAGCCAAACATAATAACAAAAAACAAGCTTTGCTTGGCCTTGAACGGTTGAAATTTAGCCGATCATTATAACAAAAACAAGATTTTATTGGCCTTGAACGGTTGTAATTTAGCCAAATCTTATAAAAAAAGAGCTTTATTTGGCCTCGAATGATTGTAACTAAGACAATTCACGTACGATCTCGATTAAGAAAAAGAACAGCACTAACTATGATCATAACATCTATACTATCTTTTCCGTCAATTAGTTAACATATCAGTAACCAGCAATCAATACTCTTCAACATAATATGGGGGTAACCAGTGACTCGATTAAGATATCAGTTGAATTTTACATCTGATACCTCAGTCCTGAAACTTAATGTTACTTACGTTTTCAATATATTATACGTTGTTACTTTTTAAAGGGACTGTCTTACAGATGATAAAATAGCGAAAAAACAATAAAATTGTCGGATAATGACATAAACTTGGCATCGATGTGTACAATGCATTAAAACTTACTAATTGAAGTACCACATAGTTTACAATTTATTTAAGTTTAGCAGTTATTTCGTATGTTTCCATTAAAAAGGATTACTGGGTATGTCTACCTGGTAGTATTAATTCCTTATGCGTGATTGGCTAGTCGGTGTTATCACGTGATATTACCGAGGTAGGCTTATAGCTTAATTATGTCACCCGTTCAGTGTAAACCTTGATAGCTCAGTAGGGAAGACGCTGGTTTTTAATTTTGGCGACGCGGGTTCGAACCCGGTAAGATTCGTTATAGAAAAAATAATTTGGTGCAAATCTGTGAGACAGTCCCTTTAAAGGAGGTTTTATTATATGTTTTTTTCATTGGTTCATAAAGATTTATCAGTGTAATAAAATTGATATTGCCCTGTTTGAAACAATGGAAATATCAAATTGATATTTCCATTGTATTAAATGTTAATCCACTCTCAGTTCCAAATCAAGCGTCAGCGCGCACAGGGCTTGGACACTATTTTAACGATGTAAAAAATTCCGAAATAACAATACTTGCGCATACCAATAAACGCGTTTATTTCTAAGAATGTGTACTTAGATACATTTTAACCACAATTTAAGGCATATGATAAAAATGTTGGTTTCAATTTAAGATAGCAATATATTTCATCTCGTGAAAACCAAAAGTGATTATTTCGCTCGTGAATTATATCCTTTGGTGTTCACTCGGTGAAATATATAACGATCTTTCACTGATCCAAAAATCCAGTAATAAAATCCTTTCGCATTTTCATATATACCTTCTATTGCATTGCAATAACACATTTTGTTGTCCATGAATTCATGAGAGTACTAATTTGATTGTGATATCATTACAGTGCCATATATGTATTGCTCAACGTTTTATGCCTTGAAAGTACAAACAAGATATTTTAATTTATATTTTACGTATCAATTTCAGTATTAATAAACTATATTTGTACTGATTTGCGTCTTAAATTATATACTGTACTAGTATGGGTCTCCCTAATTAAGATAGTATTCATATCGACAGTGCGCTTTTTGACAGACTTGGAGTAAGTAATTTTGCAATATTTTTACCACAGTCCACAGGGTCACAAAAATAGGCACCACAATCAAGATCGTAAATATAAAAACGTTTCCCCAAATTTATCATAATACATTGGAAATTACCCAGACGTGCCCAGCAGCCAAAGTTTTAACTACGAGCAGTTTAAAGGCACCTGGATCAAAACAGACATAAGTTTGAGACTCATCACGTCACAAAACAACAGGCACAATATGCCTTATTAAGTTAATAACATTCATATTGTCTGACAGAAATTATTTTTCTGTACTTCTTGCCACTGAACTTCCTTATTCAATTTTCAATGTCAATGTCCATTAAACATGTATGTCTGTAACAGCATAGGCATACATGTATAGCCAAATACAAATAAAGTAACTTTTGTTGATTTGTTTTAGTTTTTTGTCAGAATGAAGTAGATTCAGCCGTGTATTCATGTATAGGTAGCTACGCACCTGGTCACTTTGTGACAAGGTGAGCTTTTGTGATCGCCTTTTGTCCGGCGTTCGTTGTTTGTCAACAATTTACTTAAAAGACATCTCCTCCGTAACCGCTGGGCCAATATTAATAAAACTTCATAGGGATGTCCCTTGGGTGGTCTTCTATCAAAGTTGTTCAAAGAATTCAATTCCATGCAGAACTCTGGTTGCCATGGCAACCAAAAGGAAAAACTTTAACAATCTTCTTTTCCCAAACCACAAGGCTTAGGCCGTTGATATTTGGTAGGTAGGATCACCAAATGGTCCTCTACCAAGATTGTTCAAATTATGGCCCTTGGGTCAAAATTGGCCCCGCCCCGGGGGGTCATGGGTTTTCTCTATATGTTTATAGTGAAAACTTCAAAAATCATCTTCTCTGAACTTACGTGGCTTAGAGCTTAGATATTTGGCATGATTCATCGTCTAGTGGACCTCTACAAAGTTTGTTCAAATTATGGCTCTGGGGTCAAAATTTGCAACACCCCGGGGCTGATGGGTTTTCTCTATATGTGTTATAGTGAAAACTTAAAAAATCTGTGCAATATATGACAGGTGAGCAATTCAGGGCCATTTGGCCCTCTTGTTGTTATTATCTGGTTGTTTCAGATGTTGTCGCAGTTGAGCAGAGTGTTGAAAGATTAAATTCCGAGTTTGAAAAAGAAATGAAGGTGGTAAGTATCTTGTATTGTAATATTTTCATTTAAATGATAAAAAAGCACATAGACTAGTGATTAAAATATGACCTACAATATAACCAGTGTCTACATTTTCCATCTACAAATATTTACATGGTATCTTGAGCATGCATTGGTAAATGAGAAGTTCTTGAAGGTAGAAATGACCATTAGGCCTAGCTAAAAAGCCTGAGAAATCATTTATGATAAGTACTAGATCAGAGTTACCATTGCAAATTTATCCCTCATTCAAGGGTGTTTTTCTCTAAACACTCCTAAAAACAGATGAAAAGACTTCTTTATTAGCATATTAAACATTTTTAATAGTCTCTTCACAAAACATGATTTTTAATAGTCTCTTCACAAAACATGATATGCATCAGAAAATATTTAAATTGGTCACAATGATACATAGCATATTACAAGGAAAAATATCTAGGCACTCAAAAAAGAGAAACAAAACTTTCCATTAAAAAAATGATAAATTTAATATCAAATTCAAGTTTCTTCATTATTGTACCTGAAATCTTCATTGATGCTTGTACGGGCCATGTCTTGGACCTAAATATGTGATATGCTAGTTCCTTATGAAAAGACCCCTTTAAATGTGGTGTTGTATGATAAGCCAGGATGGAACCCTCCCCCCACCCAAAATGACAGCTCTACCACAGTCACTAGTCTATCTGGCGATGTGAAATTGTCTGCCATCCCCCCTGTTAACTATTTTTAGACATTGATACTGTTTTTTGCCGCTTTGCCCGTCCGTCCTTTCGCCCATCACACTTGTCCGGAGAATAAATAAAACTATTAATGTAAATCATGTGATGGAAATAAAACTTGGTATAGAAATAGATGGCATTGGAGTTTGCAGTGCAGAAGAACCATTTATAATCCTATCATGCATATCTATTAATTTATCTCCCCTTAACCATTTTTTTCATAATTAGTGCTCGTCCGGGCCAAAATTTCAAAACTACTGATGGGATTGAAATAAAACTTGGTATATAGATAGATGGCAATGATTGGGAAGTGCAGTGCACAATGACCATAATCCTATCATGTATATTAAGGTAGCACATTCCTAATGAAAACCTCCACTTTCATATTTCATGCTTTAGCCTATGTTGTAAAGCACAGGACTACAAATCTTTTGAGGTTTTCAAGGTAGCGGTTCAAATACATCCATAACCATGATATTTTTATATTTTGTTTTCTTACATATTTTGGCAGGAGGTTATTGGTTGTAGCAATATTATAAAGTGGTTGGGAAGTGTTGGAACATGCACAAAAAATAGTAGAAATGGAATAGAAAATAGAAGCCAATGTTAGGCACCAGTCACTGGTACCCCCACCCCCCCCCCCCCCGGTGAATGGGGTGGTTTTGTCTTCTTGCAAAATATAGTGGGAAATGGGCCTTGCCTAGGGTCCTTTGTCAAGGATTTTACCATCAGTTAGTTCCCGCAGGGCAGGGAATTTACCCAGGGTTGGCTGGACCAAAAGGGGGTGTGGGCTGTGGTTACAGTTGACTGGTGCATAATACTCTGTAAGTGAATTCTTAAACAGTCCCCGTCTCGTTAAGAAAAAAAACAAGGACGCCTAGTAAGTTCAGGTTTGAATCTCACGTTAACTGATATTTTTTGAAAATATGAGTTTGTCTGTGCCATTTCTTCAATATTTGTGAATTTCAATTGCTGCTTTTTTATTTCATTTCTTGTAAATTACTTAAATTTATATCTCAAAGCTGCATATTAACAACTGTGTATTATAATGCTACAAAAAATTACCTTTTACCAGCACATTGTATTACCTTTTCATAGAAAACGGGTGTATGGGGAGCATCCATTGCTTCCAGCGATATTCTTGTTAACCCTTGACAAGCTAACATAAAGCTGTTTGTTTCACAGCCTTTCAAATAAAAGGCAAGCTTATTTAGGCATTTGGGGACAGCGAAACTACAAACTACCCTAATTAGGTAATCATAATACCATGGGCAGTTATCATTATAATAAGTAAAGTCAGTACATCATATAATTATGGGCGTTCTGTTCCTATCCCTTAAAGGTATATATGAGGAAGGAATAAACTGTCCAGCATTATTCAGTTCTAACGTCCTCACTGTTAAGGTTTTGCTAGATTAACAATGGTTAAAATGTTCGATTTTACACATATGTTTTCTAGTCACTTAAATCTACATATCATGGCTGACTGGTGCATAACTTAAATTGTAGTATAATTAAACCTCTGTAAGCAATAAAGTGTTTGACGCATTGTATATATTTAAGTTTACATTTAGGCCTCACACTATGTTCCAGTCTGTGTATACTTTCAGGACCTGAGTGGTCAACCACCTTGGAGCAGGGCCTCACTTTGAGAAAACCACCCATGCCTGATTCCACAGGTCACTTTCCTTTTCCTATGGAGCTCGTCCTTTTAAAGAGCAGATCACTGATCAATGTTGGCTAGGAACACAGCTTCCCAGCCATTCAGACAGACAGAGACCCCTGATTCAAGACAGTGTTTTAACAAGTGCGTTGAAAATGACATTGCCTTCACTGATAGTGACAATGTAAAACTCCAGATGTGTCTGTGTTACCATCACGGAATTATGACAGCATAACCCCCTGATATTGATGTTTTATTTAATTATACATCTATTCCTGTTATTGACCTTCACCACCAGTCTTGAGTTAAATTTTCTTAGATTGGACTGAAATTATTTTCACAGTTCTATGCATATGTACCAGGGACCTACTGAAATTCAGCAATAGCTTATCAGCAGTGCAAACCATTATTTGTGTATGTTAGTTACTGTAAATACTAACAAGCTTTGGGCCCAGACTCTTGACCATCACACATTAGGGTCATTGTTGATCTAATCTTGTTTCAGTCTTGATGATTTCTGTTCGCTCTTTTAAGCAATGGGAAACACCGTTTAATTTTAGAACACAACATTAAAGCTGCACTCTACATATTGACAGTTTTGACATTATTTTTCTTTGTTTTTGTCTCAGAACCAGCATTCAATTAAGTCATTTAAGACAGAACAATAGAAAGGATCTCAATTTTTTTTTTTTAAAAATGGCTGAAATTTTCCTAAAGCATAAGTAACACTCTAGCCGTAAAAGATCAATTTCCAAATCTAAATTTAGAAAATATCTAAACTTTGGTCTAAACTTCTGCTTTCCAGACTTTTACACAAAAAATGCCTCATCTTAGTCATTTTTCTAAAACAAAATGTCAAATTGGTCAGTCAGTGATAGAGAAATGTACTCTGGAGGCCAACAAAAAACGTTCTTTTGGAAATAATTATTTCTTTGAATTTAAACAAGAACAACAGTCACAGAAACATGACATTTCTGCTCAGTCAAGCTAGTGAATTGTAATTTAATATTGGTCAAAAGGCATCCTTGATGATGTTTTCTGCTAGTTTCATGAGCCCCCTATTCTTTATATAATAACACCGCACTGACCTCCAGATAATACATGTTGAGGAAAAACTAAAGATTTGGTCCATACGCGTAGGACTGTTCAGTTCTGTCTATATTTGTTACTTTTTTTCAACATTTTAACGTTAAAATTTGTCTTATCTTTTTTTTTATGCCCCCCTTCGAAGAAGAGGGGTATATTGCTTTGCACATGTCGGTCGGTCGGTCTGTCGGTAGACCAAAGCTGGTCCGAGTGATAACTCAACAATTCCTGGACATATGGTCATCAAACTTGACATGAAGGTTGGGCCTGACCAGTAGATGACCCCTATTGATTTTAGGGCTCATCGGGTCAAAGGTCAAGGTCACAGTGACCTTTAATGGTAAAATCATTTTAAAGCTTGTCCGAGTGATAACTCAACAATGCCTGCACCCATGGCCCTCATATTTGACTCGGCCAGTAGATGACCCCTTATGATTTTAGGGCTCATCGGGTCAAAGGTCAAGGTCACAGTGACCTTTAATGGTAAAATAATTTGAAAGCTTGTCCGAGTGATAACTCAACAATGTCTGCACCCATGGCCCTCATACTTGACTCGGCCTGACCAGTAGATGACCCCTTATGATTTTAGGGCTCATCTGGTCAAAGGTCAAGGTCACAGTGACCTTGAACAAAAAAAGCTTGTCTGTGTGATAACTTGTTAATGCCTGCACCCATGGCTCTCAAACTCGACATTTAGATTTTTGGTGACCAGCTAATGACTCCTATGGATTTTGATGTCATAGAGTCTAAGGACATGGTCATAACACACTCTATCCCCACACTTTGAAAATCTTACCCTCACTTTAATGGGAAGACATTGTTTTTGCCCAGTCCGTCCGTCCGTCCCACTTCGTTTCTGCTCAGTAACTAAAGAACGCTTACACCCAGGAACTTAATACTTGGTTTGCTAGTTGGTCGTGACTAGTAGATGACCCTAATAGATTTTGAGATCACTAGGTCAAGGTCGCCGTGACCTTGAGGTGAAGAAACTGTTTCCACTCAATAACTGAAATCCTTTGGGTCTAGGAACTTCATACTTGGTATGCTAGTTGTTCATGAAAAGTAGATGACCCCTACTGATTTTGAGATCAAAACGTCAAAGATCAAGGTTACGTTCAGGTAAAAAACAATGTTGGCGGTGCTTAAAAATGGTTTCTGCTCAATCACTTAAGAACGCTTGTACCCAGAAACTTCATACTTAGTATGCCAGTTGGTCATGACTTGTAGATGACTCCTATTGATATTGAGATCAGTAAGTCAAAGGTTAAGGTAACCGTGACCTTGAGGGGAAGAAACAGTTTTCGCTCATTAACTAAAGAACGCTTGCACCCTGGAACTACATACTTGTTATGCTAGTTGTTCATGGCTAGTAGATGAACCCTATTGATTTTAAGATCATTAAGTCAAAGGTCAAGGTCGAATTGACCTTGAGGGGAAGAAACGGCTTTGCTCATTAACGAAAGAACGCTTGCACCCAGGAACTTCATTCTTGGTATGCAAGTTGGTCATGACTAGTAGATGACCCCTATTGATTTGGTGATCAGTGAGTCAGTCAGCCGGTCAGTCTGTTTGTCACACTGTGTTTTGGCTCAATAAATAAAGAACGCTTGCACCCAGGAACTACATACTTGGTATGCTGGTTGGTCATGACTAGTAGATGACCCCCTATTGATTTTGAGATCAGTAGGTCAAAGATCAAGGTCGCAGTAGATATTCACTATTTAATACAGTGAATAAACCAAACTTCACTGTTTTTGTTCGTCTCCAGTCCAAAATTACAAATTTCATGCATTTGTTAATTAAATACTATTAATTAATTTGGCACTGTTTCTTTACGAAGTATGGTTACGGGCTATATTTTCCTTATAAATGTTTTTGGCAAATTGCTCTAAACTGCTCTAATACCAGCCAACGTAGTCTTAAGAAATACACTTTCTACCTTGTGGGAAGAGTTCTGGGTTCAAATCCCAGCGGTGGCTTACTAGAATTGCAGTTAGTGGCACACAAAAAACCCAGTCTTTTTCTTGTAATAATAGCCAGACAATTTTCTAAGTTGCTTTGATATATATTATTTACTGCACTTCAATTATGACAATTTTACGGTATTTTGACATAATGATCATTCATTCACCAACACAATTGGTCTCATTTTGAATGTAAACTCTGAATGAAGTAATGGATATATTTTTGTTAACCTCTGCTGAGCCAAACCTCATTTTATAATAATTTTATTTATGAAGAAAAAAGGAATGGATGCCTTAATGTGACTCACTCATGGTTTGTAAAATCTATTTGTTTTAACTCACAAAATTAAGTGTGGCAAATCATAAAAAGTGTTAAAACAAAAATACTTACAGCTGGAAACCCTCAGCAAATGTTGATATTTCCTCAAATATCGTCTTTGAAGACCACAATTTCCATTAGCGTTTTTAACGGGATTGAAAATTAAAAACAGCTGTTAATGTATCCTTAACAGGTAAACATATCCACCACTTTTGTTTAAGTCCCGATGGCCGTGTGGACTAGCCGGCTTTCTATTTTTTCTACACTTGACCGGTGTGGGTTAGAACCCCACTGAAAACAAGATAACTTTTATGCTATAACTGTATTTTTTTCTGCAATTTCGATATCATACAGTAAAATTATGATAAAATACGGTTTGTGTTTTCAAATGCTCTACCGGGAAAACTTATTTTTGGTCCAAAATCATGAGCGAGTCACTTGAAGGTTGATCTAAACCAAAGGTGTTTTCAATGCTCTGCACAAACCCAGCTTTCACCCTTCAAGATGATGCTTTCTACCCCTGACTACAGTGGCTAAAAGGTTTGCAATTTTGAGCATCTCTTCATGTGATTTCTTGCAATTTGCTTTGTGTCTTTTAAGTTCATATTATTTCAAATAAATATACTTAAAATGCTGTATTTAACCATGGTCTTAAAGTAAAAATTATGAGTGTTTTGTTTTTTGTAGTTCCTTGTTATGTCTAAATTTGTTTTAAGACAATCACAATATGCATGAATTATTATGAAAAAGTGAGTTTAAAATTTAAAAAAAAATCAACAAATAAGCTGTTCACGACCTGTTTAAAAGAGCACCTGCATTATTTTATCCAACTTTAATAAAAGACTGATACTTGAAAACAAGCACTATTTTTCTGTATTAAAACATCCGGAACTAAATTACATATATTAAAACATAAACGAGAGAGGGGCAGATATTTTTTGTCATAAGATTATTTATATATGTAACTTTACAAATCAGAGTTAAATTTCAATTTCAGGCTTAATGCAACACATACTGAAAGTTTGACAAGAGTTTAATACTTTAAGAATGAGACAAGTCTTAGAACATGACTTTCGTGGTATTATCAGCTCCATTATTCGAAGAATAAGTGTCCATTATTCGAAGAATAAGAGGGCTTTATTACTCGCCCCATCATCGGTGTCTGGTTAGAGCTTAGGGGGATTGGCATTCTGAATTAAAACTCCAATACTCTTCATTCAATTCACTTAATTAATACTCCAGGATCATAGTGGAAATTAAGTTACATAACTTCATCTTAACCTCAATATAAATTATGGCCCCTGATTAACTTTTGGAAGTTAAGTTAAAGTTTTAGTGCAGGTTAAAGTTTTAGGGCAAGTTGGGATTTTTATCAATAATTTCTATACAATTTATTCAATTGACTTAATGCTTCCCACAATTAATGATGACCATGTATACATCTTACATTTAGGTATAAGATCTGCATTTTAACCATTAACACAAATTATGGCTTTTTATTGCCTTGCATCATTGTTTTGGCTGGCCGATGACAGGTGGCATCAAACTTTCCTATGGTATCGAATATTTTTTGAAAGATTTGACATATAGTGACCAAACTTGGTATATTGGAAGAAGTTTTCCTCGTAACTTTCAATGATGTCTATGAAACTAAACTACAAAAATGGCAAGCCAACTGTTTGAATATTTTTTAAGCAAAATATAAATACAAATCAACTTTTACAGTCACTTTAGTTTTGAACATTGGATTCAACATTAAGTAAAATTCATATGCTTCAACTTGTCAGATTTGTGCTCTTGGTCCATTATTATGCATTGTTTACAGAACAGTTCAGTTTTATAATATATGTAGAAGGTGGATATTTTACAATTAACACTTCTCGGGGTTCTTCAGTTTATATTTTGGTGAAAAACCTATAAACATATGTTTAAATGCAGCACAAGACAAATGTTAAAACTTAAATAAAAGACATAATACAGATTACAAAAAATGCCCATGTAATGGAACAAAATATAAAGAAATGCAAATGTGTTTAATTATTTAGATATTATCTAATACAAAAACTAATCTTTACCGTAACTATGTAATTATATAAAACAACTCACCATGATATGAGACAATATAATATACTTAAAATTTTAAACAGTTATAGGATAAACTGAGTGTTACTTAACACACTGAAAGTACTGCCAAACTTTGCAGTTTGAAGTTTAGGTACTGAATTAGAGGAAAAATAGAAAGTTAGTCTAGTGCGGTGAAGATACAAATATCGACCAATGAAATTGTAAACTAAATATATACAATCTGTTTAAGACATCACCCCATACAGAACATTGTACATACATGAAGATTACTTGGACAGCACAAGTGACAAAAATAAAACAGACTGCTGGGGTGAAAGTGACCTGTCTACATATAGAAATAGTGATCTTTTGTTTATAAACATTTAAACACCACTTAATGCCATACTGAACGTCTCCAGGTCAATTGGTGCAGAAGTGGAATGGTAAAAAATCATAAAAACTTCAAGATTCATGATCACTGCTAGTACTTTTATATTCATATGTAAGTCAAGATGACTACATGCTATAGTAAGTATAGAACAAGAGTGACACTCACAAAATACGCCCATCAATAATTTCTTGGATTCTAAGACAACTTACTGTCACATTGGCCCTTTGAGAAGCAAGCTTTTCAAGAAGCAAATTATTTGGCACAATATGGCATTAACAGTAGAAAAAAAAATATTAATTCGAGGGTTTCGAGTCAAAAGGTGCTAAAATGTCTATAATTTTCAGACGTATGGCATCAAAATAAGGTGGAAGCAAAAAGTATCCCTTGTAAACTGTGTATCCAAATTCCGAAATTCTGTGATGCGAAATTCAGTACCTTAATCTGTCAAAGTCAGAAAAGTCTCCTGAAAATCGTGTCTATAGATATAGACGATTAATCCCAAATCATGCCCAAAGACGATCAACGTGTTCGGGATTTGAAAAACAACATTCATGTAAAAATCGTCTCCAAGAGATGATTCATCCTTAATCGTACCCAAGAGACAATCAGTGTGTACTTGGCAAAGCATTTATACCGGCAAACATTCTTGGTAAAGATTTTATAGCTACAAACATTTTCAGCAAGTTTGGTGAAGGTCAGATGAGAATTGTTCAAGTTAGAGAGTAGACAAAGCTTAAATGGTAAGGACAGTAATCCTGAAGTGCTTCGGGGCATTTGGCTGATTATCATACTTGACCGATTTATTTTACCAACAAATATTTTCAGCAAGTTTGGTGAAGATCAGATGATAACTGTTCAAATTAGACAGTGGACAAAGCAAAAATGGCAAATTTTGACCAATTCAAGTGCCATAATCCTGAAGAGCCTGGCTGGTTATAGAACTTTGCCAATAATATATACCAACAAACATTTATAGTAGCAAGTTTGGTGAAATTCGGATAAAAACTGTTCAAGTTTGAGAGTAGACAAAGCTAAAATGGCCAATTTTGATAAATTCAGGGGGCCATAACTCTGGAGTGCCTAAAGCGATTAGGCTGGTTATCGAACGTGACCTAGATATTTCACCAACAAACACTTTCATGAAGTTTGGTGGGATTTGGATGAGAACTGTTCAGGTTAGAGAGCGGACAAAGCTAAAATGGACAATTTTGACAAATTCAGGGGGCCATAACTTTGGAGTGCCTAAAGCGATTTGGCTGGTTATTGAACTTGACCGAGATATTTCACCAACAAACACTTTCATGACGTTTGGTGGGAATTGGATGAGAAATGATCAAGTTAGAGAGCTAAAATGGACAATTTTGACAAATTCAGGGGGCCATAACTCTGGAGTGCCTAAAGCGATTTGGCTGGTTATCGAACTTGACCTAGATATTTCACCAACAAAATCTTTCATGAAGTTTGGTGGAAATTGGATGAGAAATGTTCAAGTTAGAGAGCGGACAACATTGTGGAGCCGCCCGCCCGCCGCCCGCCCGCCATGGGTGTTCCCATAATACGGCCATCGTAAGATGGGCGTATAAAAACCTAATGGCAAAATTTGATATTTTTTTTTTCAATTTTAGTAAAAAAAAATACTGCTATAATTGGCATAAATGGAATTGAACAGTATATTCTCATATTCTGTGTGTTGCTTTATTATAAATGATATGCTGTAAATTTCACTATTTTGAATCATTTTCACACACACAAGTCCTACAGAGATGACTGGCATCTTCATTCATCTGAAATATTGGATCCAAAGCTGCATATCGTGCTTGTAGATTGCATGACCCATGCTGCAGTTTCTCTGCACATAATAATCTGCAAGCACGTGTAAAAAGATACAAAGTATTACAAAGAATAATGCAATAAACTTCTACTGTTTAAGTATGAAAAATGTCTGTACACACTAATTTGAGGCATACAACATATTTTGTAGTTATATATATAACATTTAGGAAAGTTTGCAATAAGTTTTAACAATAAGGTCTTCTAATTGGGTGCACAGAAGGATTTTGAAGGAGTCAAAACTGGACATGCATAGTATTACTACTTAGAGAAGGTATTCCTTTCTGGAAAACACTTGCCAGGAGACAGTTTGGAATTCCGGACAGGATCACATTTTGACCAGCACAGGTTTTGTCCTTGAATGTCCCACAAGAGCTTCTTCAGCAATGTTGGCTATAGAAATAAACAATAAATAGTGTTTTTGTGAAAAACACTCAAATCTTAGTGTAACTGGCACATTTCTTTTTCACTTTGCCTTGAGAAATTTCAAGTTCTATAATAAATGAATGAATATGTATGAATAATAATATTTGTGCTAAAAATTGTCAATATTCAGGACACCATCATGAAAAATGTTAAACAGCTTACGCAGTGACTGGATTTTGTCTGAAATTCCCATATAATTAATGTTGAACTAAAAGAAAATTATTAAAAACAATTAATTATATCTTAGACTTTGAAATACCTGATAGAAAAGTTGTCTTTGTGGTTCAGCTGAGGTAATGCATTGTTTCGAATTCATAACCATTCCAGAAATAATTTCTTATGGCATCCTCAATTTCTGAATAAAAAAGGAAAAATTAATTATCTATAAATCTTCTGATTATGTACACCTTGTACTAAGAGTGTTCAAAAATGCACGAGCAACCCTAAACAGATAATTGATAATGTTTTTCATAGTTGGCACAACAGGAAACCAGGGTGGATGCAGGATTTGATGTTAGAGGGGGAATAACTTATGGGCGTTAGCTTTTGACATGCACGCTCCCTCAGAACCGAACTGGTTTTAAAGCTGCACTTTCACAGATTTACCATTTTTACAACTTTTTTTTTATTTTTTGTCTTGAATAGAGCAATTTTTTGCATAAATATCTGCAAACCAATAATATAAAATTGCTGACAAAAAATCAGATCGTAGACTTTCATATTTCTGTTAGAAAAATTAATATTTTATGGCCTCAACTAATGGTTTAAGAAAAATGCATAAAAAAATCAATTTTTGAACTGAAATATAAAATTCTGCGATCTAAATTTTTGTCAGCAGTCTTATTCAACTGGTTTCCATTGATTTTCGCAAAAATTGGCTGGTTCCAAGACAAAAAATAAAAAGTTGTCAAAACGTACAACCTGTGAGAGTGCCGCTTTAAGTGTCAGTACTGGTGTTTTGAGGTACTCTACCAAAAAACTTTAGCAATCCTCCTCCACCCCTGGATCAGCTAGAGCATACAAACTGGTTCCTAATTAATCATAAAAATTGTATACTTGTGACATTAAATAGATATACATGTAAAGGAGTCAGAAAATAAATTTTGTAAACACAAAATTCTGATCAATATGTCCATTACTTTTAATTTGTAACTATACTTCCATATATTAAGGAGATTTTTTTTGTCTCTGTTAGTGATAAATGCAACCACAAGCGGGTCCAAGTATACTTTAGATATCAATATATGAGAGAAAAATTAATGAAATAAACAAAAATGCACCATTTTTGATAAGAAATTAGTGAGATAATTATCATATTTTTTTTTGGAGTACCCCCCCCCCCCAAAAAAAAAAACAACAACAACAGCACTTTAAACCAAATCAATTTCAATTCTGAGGGAGGGGCTCAAGTTTAAAAGTAGCAACCCTGAGAGTTGCCCATCTTATGTCGAATCCTTGATCCACCCTGGCAACTGCTTGTGAAAGAGATGTGTTTCTTGCAAGCAACATGTTCCCTGTAAGCACCATATTGATAAAGTTACAGCCAGGTTACACTAAGTATGAACAGACAGATAGAGAGTGCAATTTTCATTTGCCCCTGGGAATGGGAGCATAACATGTGTGGATCCAGGATTCGACTTTAGAAGGGGCGTAACGTAAAGGCATAACCTTTTGACTTGTGCCCCAATATCAACAATATCCATTCTGAAATGGAGCAATGTTGGCATATTTTATTACCTTATTTCTCCTTTATTAAAATAAAAAAAATACACTTAGACAACTTTAGATTTTAGGGGGGGGGGGGGGGGGGGGGGGGGGGGGGAGCCTATAAGTAAAGAGATTTAAAGCTGCACTCTCACAGATTTACTGTTTTGACAACATTTATTACTTTTTGTTTTCAAATTAGCCTTTTTTAGCGTAAATATCTGCAAACAAGTGATATAAGACTGCTGACAAATGATCAGATCGCAGATTTACATATCTCTGTTTTAAACTTAGCATTTAATGGCCAAAAGATTTACTAACAGATTAAGAAAATGCAAAAACATTAATATTTTAACTTTAAGCTGCACTCTCACAGATCAAACGTTTCGACAAATTTTTATTTTTATTTTTTTACTTGAAACGAGCAATTTGTTTGTGAAAATGCATGGAAACCAGTTGTATTTGTTTGCTGACAAAAATAAGATGGCAGATTTTTATATTTCAGTTCAAAAATTGATGTTTTATGCATTTTTCTTTAACCGTTATGCACCAGTCAACCAGTCAATTGTACCCCACCCCCCTCAGGTCCAGGGGTATACCGGGGATGGCCGGGGAAATGTGCTGTGTTTTTACCTTTCAGGTGGCCCTGCAGTGTCGGGTGAATGCAGTGGTTTTCTCTTTGCTTTAAATATAGCGGGGAATGGGTCCTACCTAGGGTCCCTGGGGTTCGGGGGCATTTAGCTACAATAATGAGCGATCAGGGATACTTTTTATTATTTTGACATTTCATGTGTATCCCTGTCTCGAGTCCCAAAATTCAAAGTCCCCGCCTGTCTTTGGACCTGGGGGCTGTTGTTACAATTGACTGGTGCATTAGTAACAGTTTAAGCCATAAAATATTAATTTTCTAATGGAAATATGAAAATGTGGGATCAGATTTTGTCAGCATATTTCCATCGTTTGTCTGCAGATATTTACGCAAAAAATTCTTTTTCAAAGGCTGAAAATTAAAAAAAAGACAGATGTAAACACGGTTTATTATTGAGACTGAGAGTGCAGCTTTAAATCTGCGATATCTGCGATCTGATATTTGTTAGCAGTCTTATATCACTGGTTTCCATGCATATTCGCACAAATTGGCTCGTTCAATGACAAAATATTTAGATCTATATAAAAAAGTTGTCAAAACGTTTAATCTGTGAGAGTGCTGCTTTAAATAACGTGAAACAAAACCTTTAATCAAGAAACGAAGGTTCAGCTTCTTTTAATATCTGATTCTTAACTTGAATTAAGCAAATTTATTATCTTTACCTGGTGGCGGCTGACTAATTCCTTCTTGTGACAACCTGGGACCATTAAAACATCGATAGTGATCTAATAATTACACGATGCTTCTGCTCCTTTTAATCCTATTTTCACTGCCATTTAATAAATAAATCACCTTTGTTTATGGTCAAAATGCGCATGCGTAGTGACACACATCCGTTAGATTGCCGCCGAAGTAACAACTGCGGATTTTGTCCAACGTAATCTCATAACTGCGGGTTTACAACAATGATGACAAAGTCAGTTTTTTAAGCGCGGAGAATCTATTTTCATAATTGTGAATGAGTCTGCTAAGTGCGGACTTGCGGGATTGTTTCATCCAGATCCGTTACACTTTGTAACTGCGCGATTTGCTAAGTGCGGACTTGCGGGACATATGGCGTTGCAATCCCGCAAGTCCGCACTTAGCAAACAGCGGTATTGCTAACTGCGGGATTCGTAAGTGCGGCGCAAGTAGCAAGTTTGCTATGTGCGGGATTGCGGAACTTGTAACTGCGGCACGGTAAACTGTTTTAGTAACTGCGGGCTTGCTAAGTGCGGACTTGCGGAACTGCGGAAACGCGGAGGCGCGGACCTGCGGGAATTTGCTATGAAAATACCATCGGGACTTATGGCTTTCCATAGAAAAGAGTTTTCGTGTTCACGAAATCATAATTTCCTGCTGACGTTTGAACAGATGGACATAAATGCAATATCAAATTTAGTAACAATACGAAAGCATTATGTGAAAGCTATTAAAAATCATGTATTTGTTTATAAGTTAAATGAATTTGTTATGAATTCAGTTAGAGGAAGGTTAACCGTAACGATAAAAATGAAATCTTAAGGTAATATATATGTATTAACACATATTTTGTATCTTTCTATTCATTTATATTCACGAAATACCATCATCTTAGAATTGCTTTGCACAATCAAAAAGCATATTCTTGATCTACTATGAATATGTGTAGTTTCCAGTGCTGTCCTATAAAATACTGTATATTAAATGATTTCCTTACAGCCGCAAAAACAAAATCCTACTTTGAGAACATTGTTAGAAATGTTATAAATCCTGATTGTGCACTCCTCCCCTCGTGTACCGAACTTCTATTCGCAACCCCAAAAAGCACAATACTGACCAGTAGTTTTACAGTCGTCTCTCATAAGCAACCGAGGGTCACCAGTCATCGGCAAGGGATCAAAGCCAAATATGGGAACTTGAAAATCTAGCGTTCGATTTGAGAGTTAAATATTACATCAGGAATTATTTTCTTCAAAACATATCTAATATTAAACATTCGAGTTCAATTATTGCATGCATTTGATACTTCCACTATCGTATTCATTCATCTCTTGCTGAATAATTTCCATACCTTAGTACATTTAACTAACATTTTTTGAATGTATATAATTGCTACTATAAGGAAAATAATTAAATTTCGTTGTTTGGGATTGTTATCGTGTTAACTTTTAAGAAAACCTACTGATTATTGAGACGCGTAAAGGGAAACCTGTCTAATTAAGGTCTGTTTTTAATGCGCTAATAGTGTATCAATAAACAGGATCATAAACATAAGATATCATTTTGCTAGCAAATGTATTTGCCTTTTGTTTTCAAATAAGAATGGGTTCTCATATATTCTTCCTTAACTTTTGTTCACACGTATCTGCCCAAATCTGCTGTATTTAGATAAGAACGCATTTAAATCTATGGGTACAGACACGGGCTCAGTCAACAACAAATCACTGTCACAAGGAAGAAAAAGGCAAAATAATGGAACTTTGGTTTGAAAAGGCATTCAACAAAACATATTTTCGGAGGATTACCCTTTACAACTTGAAGATTATTGCCGCAATTAGCCTTCTTTGTTTAGTGAAACAAGGAAACAAACTCTTTCCAACCCATTTTAACTGCCCTAATGTAGGTTAGAGCTTGTTTCTAAAAGCATATTGCATGCACGTTTTATTCATTCAGGGCCGGTATTCATAACCATTTTTGAGGAATTTACTAAATTAAGTCATTTTTATCATAGACCTTTCATTTAGATTGACGTTGATCATCTACTTAAGTTAAGACAAGTATTTAAGAAGTTTTGATAATACTGGCCCATAACTATTAAACTTGTGTTTGAACGAACATGACCATGAATTTAAGACAGAATATGTTTAACTCTCTAAAACTTTCCGGTATGAAGAGACTTTGAATAATGAGGAATAACTTTTTTAAAGTTAAGCTTTACGCAGCCTTAAAAGAATATGTAAGAGAGACCAGATTATTTCATTTATTTCGCTTTATTTTCGAAATAGACCTTTGCACTCTTCACTAGTTCAGCTTGTGAGAAAACAAGTCCCCCGGATTAAATGCGTTGTAACTTATTCTTAGTATCAGAAAGTGAAACAATTTAAAGACATTTTAGTAAAATAATGATAGATAAGTTTCAGTATATAGTTATTGTTTATTTTGCATTACCTAAATTTATCCATATACATCAAAAACGAAACTAAACTAATTCTGTGTTTCTTGAATATAATTCAAATAATTACATCATGTAAGCTATGCATATCAACTCATCTTATAAATACAGAGTATACAAAAAATGTGAACGGGAAAGTATATTTAGTTTATGCATAATTAGTAATTTTTACCTGAAATTTGAAGTTGGCAGGGCGCTTAATTGTTCTGACAGTGTCTCACCCCCCAGTATTGTAAATGAGAAGTTTTTTAAGATCATATTATGGGAACTTAGTGTGCATTTGCTTAATTACACTACGGTCGAAGGACATATCGAGCTTGTCATTGCCATCATTAGGATGTATTGTGTGTTTCCGAAACATTACTCTATTACATTATGTCTTTCATTCAATTATGTAATGCTGTTGTTATTACGTGATTTGGCAAAAACGTTCTTCAAGCTTTTTATAATAATCTAATATGCAGTTTTAATGGAATTAGCACTGTTGATTCAGGTGTTGTGTTACAGCTGATTTGACGATGTTTTTGCGAAGCAGTCTGAGATATGTTAGAAAAAGGAACAAAACACTTTGTAATAAAATCACTATTCTTCTTTTATGGAACTCATTGATCATTGATGCCGAATTACAGTGGAATCATTTTCCAAACAAACGATATTCACACACATTTGTTTTTGATATATTTTGTTTATTTATATGTTAAAGCTACAAATGGATAGACGTAGGTTCATGAGCATTTACTTTGACTAAAATGCATATTTTCCTTACCTGTTTCTTGTCCTATCAGTGCAGTAACCTGGTCTGCAAGCGCCCTGTTGGTATACGCTTGGGTGCTGAGTTCTGTCGCCAAGTGAGCCTTTTACGTTTTAAAGTTATCGAGCTCCGGAAGCACGCCAAACTCGTAATCGAACTTGTTGTCGCAAGTCGCCTGACTCAAGGCGATGGGTAGTGTCGCTTACAACAGTGTTATCCAAGTTAGGGAAGCCAAAGATTGAATTTTAATCAACTCATCCCCATCAAATTGTTTTGTTTAAAGCGGGGTTTTGTGGTGTTGACTGAACATTTTCATGTTCATAAATATCATAAGTACCTGCTAACGCTCTATAAGATGGTAATACAGGTTATTATTTTTTCAGATAATGGTGAGTCGATTAGGTGGAAGAAGCATAGTTCTTCAGTTTTTAGGACACTTGACATTTAGACATTGATATTTAGAACAGTAATTCATCATTTGATGATGTATTCAGTGCATTTGGTTACGAAATGTATTTCATTTAATAATCGTATCATTGCATAACGTTTTTTTTTTGTTCGAGTATAGTAGTCTTTCATTTTTAATATGCAAATACAGTAATTATAAAATAATCATTGTTTTGGAATACCAATTATTCTGATTCCTTGTCTAAATTTGAACGGCGTGTGAATGATACCAATTACAACAATTGTTCATGTGTTTACTTGTTATTTTAAATGTTATCTTTTCTTAATCGACGTATGTATAGTCATTAAGTTCTTCTGTAAAATAGAAAAGAGTTGTCATTTATTAAGAAATCCTAGGCAAATTATTCCGGAACTTTGATACTGATAGCTGTGATGCTAAGCTCAGCGTTAACATTAGAAAAAAATAAAAAGGGATGTTGGTTTAAGCTAGCGACGAGTGTCGACAGTTTTATACGTTTAAACGAAAACCTGCAAGCCCAAAGACGTTGACAGTGTTACATGTTTGAGCATGAGTATACGGGCTAACTTGTACCACTATTAACGGTCAATGTCGCACATACTCGCCTACAAATATGTGCAATACAGTCAATGATAATGATAAACGTTTGATTACGAGCTCGCTCACTAGGAGCAGTTGACAATGTTATGCGTGTGACGAGCTTGCACACTAGCAGCCTTTAACAGTGTAATACATTAATTTTGAAAAAAGAAGGTTGCTAACTAGAAGTCGTTGACAGTGTTATGCATTTGAACATCCTATATGATAACAATATTACACGATACTGAACAACCTGTCGAGCCAGTTGTTGCTGGCAGTGTTTTACGATTTGGCGCGATATGGCGAGCTAGTGGGTTGACAATGATTCACGATTGAATGGGAGCTTTTGAGCCATGGGTAGTTGACATTGTTTGCACGACATGGCTCGATCTGATATATTTGTTTGACCATATTGCATGTTCTTTTGCGAGCTAGGGACCGATGATAGTGTTTAATATTTGGTCGGGCAATTCCCCTTCAGTCAGCGCCGACAATGTGCGAGTTATTCCGTGTATTTGCGAGCTAGAGGGGTTGATCGTGTTAAAGATTTGGTCGGACGATTCGCCTTCAGTCAGCGCTGACAATGTGCGAGTTATTTCGTGTATTTCCGAGCTAGAGGCGTTGATAGTGTTAAAGATTTGGTCGGGCGATTCGCCTTCAGTCAGCGCTGACAATGTGCGAGTTATACCGTGTATTTGCGAGCTAGATCCGTTGATAGTGTTAAAGATTTGGTCGGGCGATTCGCCTTCAGTCAGCGCTGACAATGTGCGAGTTATTTCGTGTATTTCCGAGCTAGAGACGTTGATAGTGTTGCACATTTTTCCGAGAGCGATTGCCGCTGACATGGTGTAACGGTTGGTATTGAGTTTGTAAAGTAGAGAGCACTTACAATGTTGACCGTTGTATCGACAGCTATGGGTCATTCATTATGTTTATCGGTTAGTCGGGATCTTGCACTCCAGGCAGCATAGAGTTACTCTTGATGCCGAGTCATGGTAAAAGCTTGCACTAAGGGACCGTTGCCATAACTGAACAATTGTATATGACAATGCGAGATTCGGTGCGTTGACAGTGTTACTCTAAGCGCCGAGAGTTTATGCATTCTGACACTGTAAAACGATTATCCGGGGATAGAAGCGCCAAAAGAGAACAGAGTGTTATAGTTTGTCGAAAGCAAGCGACCACTAACAATGTTTAACGCTTGGTCGGAAGTTTGTACGCTAGTCAGCGCAATAGTGTTACACGTTTTGCCGAAAGCTTGGGACTACTGGTACTATTCGCGCTAGACAGCAGAGCTATCGTTTCACGTTTTGTCGTGAGAAATTGGGCGTTGACAGTGTTGAAGATTTGGTCGGGAGCTTGTAAGCTACGTAGCGTTGACAGTGTTGTACGTATGTCCGAGAAATTCAGGTGTCAAGTCAGGCGTTCCGGAGCTATACGTTTGGCCCCATCTATTGGGCGCTGGCATTGATTCACATATAGATGCTTTCAATGAACTGCCGTTATCAAACTGTGAGTGTTGTATTCATATTTCAGATGATGTATTTTGAATCACCGAAGTACGCTCACCCCTGGCCAAAACATTATGCATGTTGGTACATGTTAAGTAATGTTAAATGAAGAACTTGATTTGTAGTATTCATCTATATTGTGACCCAGACTAATTATATTAAACAATACTTTTGATTTGTAGTATTTATCTATATGGAGACTTAGATTAATTATATTAAACAATACTTACCTATGTGCATAGTATTTCATATTACACACTAGATTTGGATACATTTAAGTTAGACGTTACGTACTGCCATGTTATTTGATTTGGCCGTATTTAGCTACATGCAAATGCCAGTGTATATCTGATTATGTCTCAGTTGAATTATGACTATGGCCCATACAAACTTTCCCTCATATACGCGTGACGATTCCAACAGTGTGTCATTTGATAACATAGGTCTCTTGTATATTATTAATTGTCAACAGGACGAAGATGTATTAATGAAATAAAAATGCGTATAAGAGGTACAATAATATTGCAGACAATGAGTAAAATAGGTACATTAAAGGGGCAACATTCGCTGCCTCGGCAGCGAGTAAATGGGGAGTGGCTTATTGTAAATTCCCTCAGCTATGTACCTGTCTGTTAAACTCAGTGTTCTATCTTTAGCACACACAAGAGAAATGTTAACAAACAGGGCTGATCAGAGCAGACGATGTATTTTCCCACACTACAATTTTCTATATGAAATGAAGATGACCAAGTCAACTTTTCCAGATGTTTTCTTTGAAATAACAAATGTATTGTTTTCCTGTTCCTAACTGGCATTTTGTAAGCTCGACTAGGTCTTTTTTCTGTATGGGACATCCCTCTCAAATGTTTAGAATCAACATTCTCATTCCAGTCCAAAATAGCAAGGTTTATTCTCAGTCTGGAATCCAAAACTAATTATTTTGTCAACAAACAATAATAATGCTTCATTGAATGCATCTACAACCCTAGTACAAATTAACCTTATTGTAAACGAGTTCAGCAAGGAAACAATTCAGATAGTGTTGACACCTTTAATTGGTAATTAAATGTCACTGGCTGGAATCTGGTTTGTGTATTGATAACTGGAAATCAAATGCACATTTTGAGTCAAAAAGGATTGAACTCAAAACAGTTGTACATGAACATTTGCAAGACATGGAACTAGGTACTGCCTTTCTTTAAAATAATAACTTTGGGCAGAATAAGAAGACTCAAAATATGGAACAAAATAATCAGGACAAAGATATAAATATATATATAGTTTACATGACTGAAGAACAATAGGAGATATTCACTTTACCTGGCTGGGATATAAACATTTAAACATTTGTAATGATGACAAAGCTTTTGATAGAAAAGCGAAGGACCAACTAACATTTAAGCAATGAGGCTCATAATTATTTTTTTAATACTACAAATATGAAAACAATGTTACATATTTAAACCTGGGAATGATTCACCAGACTTATTAGTTACGTATCTTTTCAAAAGGAAAGTGTTAATATCATAGAAAACTATTAGACTAAAATGTAGCATATAAAGCTGATGATATCTATCAATAATTTT
Source organism: Mya arenaria (assembly GCF_026914265.1). Classification (NCBI taxonomy): domain Eukaryota; kingdom Metazoa; phylum Mollusca; class Bivalvia; order Myida; family Myidae; genus Mya; species Mya arenaria. The sequence continues at coordinate 34,037,942 of NC_069126.1, forward strand.
GGGATATGCAGGTGGAATAAAAACTTATCAAGGTTTGTTCACTTTTGTTACAGTATTTGATAGTGAGGCATGTCGTCTGCTACAAGCAAGCTGCTAGGGATGTAAACACCAGCACGTGGTAATGTTTACAACAGAGAGTTCATAACCCCCAGAACATCAATTAGCCACTCCCCCGGCAAATTAAAATTTTCAATCTGACAGTTGGATTTTTTTCTCAAAGTCATGTTTCTAGTAATGTTTCAAAAACAAATTAAGGATTTTTTATTTGTTTATCCTTCATTCTACATGCCTGCAAAGTTTCATGTCTCAACTTTTTGTAAGCATTGCATAAATTTGGAAAAAGTGTCCCTGGTGTGAAACATGCATAAACTTATACAAAAGCTTGCCCCATCGCCATCTGGAGGTTTATATAGTCCTGTTGCCCCTTTAACATCGCCGAAAATGTGTACAATACGAACATTAACATCGCCGAGAATATATGTACATTAACATCGCCGAGAATGTCTCCGATACGTACAGTAACATCGCCGAAAATGTGTACAATACGTACATTGACATCGCCGAAAATGTGTATAATATGTACATAGACATCGTCGAAAATGTGTACGATACGTAAATAAACATCCCCGAGAATGTCTTTAATACGTACAGTAACATCGCCGAAAATGTGTACAAAACGTACATTGACATCGCCGAAAATGTCTCCAATACGTACATTGACATCGCCGAAAATGTTTACAATACGTCGAAAATGTGTACAATACGTAAATTAACATTGTCAAAAACGTGTTCAATACGTTCATTAATATCGTCGAAAATGTGTACAATACGTAAATTAACATTGTCAAAAATGTGTACATAACGTACATTAACGTCGCGAAGAACGTGTACAACAAGTATATTAACATCGCGCAAAATGTGTTCAATGTGCTGTCAAAGCGGAAATTATTATCTTGAAGGGACTGCCATAATAAACCGTTTCACATAAATATATAAATTCACAGTTCACATAATTGAAAAACATTTCAAAACTTTAAACAAAAGCTCATTTTTGGGTAAAACCTTCCTGTTTTGTAAATGTGTACCAATCTTACTGATGACAACTGAAGACAATAATCTTAGTTCAGCTAGTATATGTAAATGATCCAATTTTAATCTCATCGAAATGGTTAAACCTGTAAATAGAAAAGCCTTTTGAAGCGTATGTTTCTAACTATGTCAAAGGGTTTGAATGTGTTCTCGCGGGCAATGTTAGGCGAGTATAACCATACGCTAATTGCACTGGAATCACACTAGGGGCCAATTTCCTGTGTTTTCTTTTATTGGCTCGGGGCCATTTAGGGTCCATGTCTATAATAAAACTTCCCAAACTGCACAGCAGGACACTCAGATCGGAGATCTGATACGAGGGATCAAGGCAAGTAGATTAAGATCAATACAGAGGTTGTGTACTGTACACAGATTGGGGCGGGGGGGGGGGGTCATTTATAAATGGTTTAAACTAGGCCTTTAACGAAAGCAAATATATTTCGTTGTATAGGATTTGAACTGCATGAAATACTTCAATGAACTAGTGATTAATAAACTTCGTCAGAGTCAAACTTTCCACAGTTGGGCTACTTATTTAATTTGCTCAATATTGTATGCTTACTAAAATATCTCGGCAAATGATCTAAAAGCATGGTAATTTAACAAATATTGTTCATAAACTTTTGTTTCTGAATTTAATATTCCATCTTTCAGTAACAGTGCAATGGAAATTATGTGGATCAGTCTAACAGCTAAAACAATTATGACAAGGCTATTCTTTTATCAGTAAACTGCTTTCAGCAACACATAGTATGGGATCTACATATTTATTGCCCTACTAATATACCATATATAACCTTCTTCAAGGAAACGAGGAAATAAACTGTTTTATTAGCTTTATTTACGTACAAGAATGACACTAGATTAACTTGTAGGTTAAATTAAAAATAACTGACTTACTTATTAAGAGAGAACGAATTTGATTGTTAAAACTTTTTTTCCATCTGTAATGATATACCGTAACAATTTTTCGAGATTATTTTTTCAGGCTAACGAATAAGTCCAAGTGCTGCTGAATAAAGATGAACCAAAAGTTCACAATCATCATGTTAAATATCTACTTGTTCATTATTCTACGCACACACTAATGTTTGTTGTTTAAATCTTCAACTCAGTGTACATGTGAAGCGTTTGTGTAGTTAGCAAACGTATTCCCATTTTTGCAACATGCATTAAAACATTAAAGAACTATAAGTGGACACTTTCTTTGGCTGTGTATCTTTATCCGATAAAAGCGATCACTTTTAAATGATGTAACAGTTCACTATATAATAACTATGCTGTGTCGAGCAGCTTATAGTCTTTAATATCGGGACATGTCATAGGTATACAATCGTACAGCCAAAATTTAGCTGAGGAATGGTTATCATTTAATGTGTCAATCCTATTATCACGAATAAGAAAGTGATTTGTATTTCCCGGGTATTGTGGCAATCATACCACTTCCTTCACGATTTTACCTTGAAATGAAAGCTCAAGGCAAACATGTTCAGCGCTGCCAGGTCGCAAGCTTGTACCTAAACTTAAATCACTGTAAATGCAATCAAGATCACAACAACACATGTAAAATGTTAAACACCCTGAACATATGAGCTTGTTTTTGTAAGTATAACGCTGTCAACGTCTCCTAGTTTTAAAGTTCAGGCTCAAACGTATAACTTTGTTTTATACATTTTGGGGTGAGCGTTTCTTTTTGCTAGCGTACGTAGTTAATGATACATCTAAGTTTGCAAGTTCAACTTTGCAAGTTCGTGTTTTAACGTTTACACGCTGTCAACACCCATTAGCCCGAGATAACTGGTTAATACATTACGCACGTTATTAACATCTTCTTATATTTATAACATTCATCGATACGTTATGGCCCCGAACAATTTCAATCGCATGAACAATATAAAATTAGTCACAAGTCGCAGCAATGTGTTGGCCATTTCATGTGCATACTTTTAGTCGTCCAAAATTCCCAAAATGCTACAAATACTACATCGACTAAGTTTAAAGCTTTTATTCTGCGTTCAAACAACACTGTATCCTTTATTGTGTTCAAAGCTTGGCATGTTTGGTCGTCATTTTAGTTATATTGCTTTGCTGTTCTAATTGTTCAACAAAGGATTGTATTTTCCAACCAGTATGTATATAATTAGATATATAATAAGAGGTCACAACAGTATAAAAAAGTCCTCTCACTAGTATCAGCTTCGAAATGTTGGCCATTTCATGCATATATATCTTCAATCGTCGAAGCTACCAGTTCCACACTACTGTGATATGTACATGCAGTTATAATGCATCAAACTAAATACTACGGTGGTTTGGATTCTAATAAGCAGACTTTTACCAGCATTCACATATGTAGAACAAATTCGAAAAGTGTCAAAAACAGCAAACAAACAGCACTCCTTTCTTTACTTGGTAAGCCTATATGAAATGTACTGCTTCTTATGTCACTTTATCAATACTGTGTTCAATGCTTGGCATATTTGGTCTTTTTCTTATGTATTATTGTTTCGCAACTCCAATTGTTAAACAAATGTTGTTTTTTGTCCAATCAGGACGTATATGATTATATATAAAAGACACTGTCGGGGCCACAAATAAAGTTAAAAGTACAAATGAGTGATAATATTTTTCAGTTAATTTAAATGACTAGTATTTCGATGCAACTGGATCAGACCACGTTCAACGAACATTTGATACGAACATGTTCTATTTGACTTTAAGCTGAAAGAAGATTGAGGATGTCCTAGGTGTGTCCGCGAAGTGGCAATTTTGTATTTGGCAACTTTTGACAATTTCAATGAAATATGAAATTCTGCTATTCTAAAGCAAAAACAATCTTTTCAATCAATATAAGATATAAAATACTGGTTTGCGCGAACAAATAATCTTCAATGCAATGTTATTGTGCTGAAATTACACACATTAGCCAAACCGTACTAAATACATAAAAAGGTACATGTCATATCTACTGTTCAAAGTTTTGTAATATGAAACATCCTTAGTATCCTAAGGAATGTAAATAATTAAATGTGCTTCACATCATCGCTTGACAGTGAACTGGACTAATAATAACACGTTTACCATCGTTTCAAACGTCAACAGGAAATTATGATATTCGTAAACATGAAAACTCCTTTTATTCGACAACAAAAACCTTGCTTTAAACAAAACAAATTTAGTGGAGATGAACTGATGAAATTCCAATCTCAAGGAAAAATATTGCACTGTTTTTGTGTCAAAGCCATTAAGCAAAAATGGTACTTTTTGTATTGTTTTCTATTTGGCACTACATTAATTTCCTTCTTCCGTACGACACATACAGTTCATATGCTGAAAAAAAGAACCGGTCGTGCCTAAAATGTATAAATAAGAACACTGACGCTGCACCAGTGGACATAACTATGGCATCCCTCACATGGATAACACTGTTGTTTGCGACTTTACCCTCCGCCCTTTGCACGGGGACTTGCGACAATAAGTTCGAGTACGAGTTTGGCGTGCTTCAGAAGCTCGAAATGCTTGAGAAGGAAAAGGCTCACTTAGCGACAGATCTCAACGTGCAGGCGTATACCAACAGGGCGCTTGCAGACCAAGTTAGTGCTCTCACAGGACAAGTGACAGGTAGGGGAAAATGATGTAGGACGTGTATTTATTGTTACTAAAGTCAAGTTATATATGCCATTTTATTACATTCATATATACGACGAACCATGTTAACTCAATGTTATGTTTTAAAAATATTTTGCTAACCTTATTGATTCTCGCCACATACACATTATCACTTCAATAGTTTATATCAAATGGAAAATCAAATACAACTAATTATTTCAAGATTAATTTAAAGAAAAGAAAGTGTATTAGTCTAAGATTTATTATAAACCTTAATCGAAGACTATTCATCACATAAATTGTGTTTAGATGCGTTATTCTTATGACATCTTTATAGTTTTCAATGCGTTAAGTAATATATATATATTAAGTGTCAGTTTTGAGGAAATGAAATTGCACTTTATGTTTCATCGTTGCTAGGCGTTTCCCTGCCATTACATTCCTTTCCGACCAGTTTTCCAAAAATGGATGTAACGACGAAGAATACTTATTTGTTTATATCAACGTTTTCAGGGTTATTATCCGAAAACCGGTTAATTAATAACAAAATACATGGATTGTTGAATCGGGGTTTCCAAAATACTTCTCAGTCGAGTGGAAGCACGTACATTCGATGGGGACGGACGTCATGTCCTTCTAGCAGCCAGCTCGTTTACGATGGATATGCGGGAGGATCACACTTTAAACAAACTGGTGGAGGCGCAAATTATTTGTGCCTTCCGAAAGATCCAATGCCTGGTGAACAGGCTTCTGGTGGTTACTGAGCATACGTCTATGGGGCGGAATACGAAACAGGTTCAACTGTTTTCGACAACCTGTATCAACATGATGTTCCATGTGCAGTATGCCAGTCTTCGAGCTCGAATCTGCTGATGATTCCAGCTCGAACCGAATGCTATGATGGGTGGACGAAAGAGTATTCTGGTTACTTGATGTCAGAATACTACAACTATCCACGCCGTGAGTACGTGTGCATGGATGGCAATCCAGAAGCGGCCGGCAGTTCTGTGAGTGATAACGGTGCGCTGTTTTATTTCGTCGAGGCGAGGTGTGGGTCACTTCTCTGTCCTCCATACACAGATGGTAGTGTGCTGACATGTGTCGTGTGTTCATACGCACCTAATATTTAAGTGCCTGTAAATATGAATTGCGAATGCATTAAAACAAAGATGGAATATTGTTCTGCTTTATTTTAACCAACACTTTTGTGAACAAGAGTGTACTTGATATATCTACACAAAACATAAACATACTTTAATTTGATTCAGTGTTAATGCATACTTTTAACGGACTGTTGCATAAAACGTCTTCATCATAATAACATGTCTTTATTGAAGGGTTTGGGAGTACACCTAGACTAGTATCAGCACTTTCCGCAATGCATGCAGTTTGGATTTGCATTTACCATTCCAATGACTCAGTTTTGTCCATATGTATGCCCATAAGTGTACAACGACGTATATCCATGGCATATAACCAGATCAATTTGATAATATGATAAACACACTTTAACACTTTATAAGATTTTGTTTAAATCATTGGTATAATTATGTTCATTAATTATATGATTTCTATAAATAAGACGTCCAGCTTTTTTATTCGTTTATAATATTCATGATTGTGTACCTGATTGTACTACGTTTAACTTCTTAATATTGTGGAAATAAAAGTATAACCAAATAATTCCTTTTGAAATATAATTCGTCCTCAGCATCACTGTCTTCTTTTCTAGGAATGGTTCGGAAACCTTAACTGTGTCAAATTTCTGCAACAAAAGCGGATGTATTCATGTCATTGAGTATGAACGTTGCCAGGCTGTTTTCGGCCTCGTCGTGTAAAAAAAAATGTTGCTCTAAGTGGTATCAGATTTTTAATGAAACTTAATTCTTATATCAACGATAACAGAACCGAGTATGTAAAATGTACTGTTTCAGTCCTGCTATAAGGGACATACGTTTGTAGACAGAAGATATGATAAAGTGTCAAATAATTCAAGCTACTTGACATCACACAGTAAATGTGAGCTTATATATTGACCAGTTCCATCACTTTTAAACTTACATTTGTATGATATATAAATACTCAAAGAAAGTATCAATTTTTTGTTAATCAATATATGAATGCATGTGACGAAATGTTACACACTTATGCCCACTGTAAGCTCTTCTGTACGTATAGCGATATGGCTTATAAATTAAGCCAATAAGGAAGAGGACTAGTTAAAACATTGGTAATCCTTATGCTACAATGACGATGTCAGAAACGTTCGATTAAGGCCAGTTCCGTACCAAACCAATCTCCCGAACGTGTAAGACTTGCTTGTAAAATTTAGTCTAGCAAATAATTTGATGATTTGGCCTTAATTGTAATTGCTAGAGTAATCAAGCTCGGCCGAGTGATCTAGGAATCTTTGGACCAAAGTCGCCTGTACAAGTTAATGTCTATCTCAAACACACACGGAAATGATATATGACCTTATAATGATTATACATATACATTTCAACGAAACATGAACAAACTATATTCACGGTATATTTAACAATGAAGCGTTCAGGTGTACAACGTTAAAGGAGTATTAAGATTTAGAGATGAAATTCTTACGGAGCGTTAACAATGATTCACGTTTGTACACTATCTTGCGAGGTAGTGGTAGTTTAGTATTGTCAATTTGGGCGAGATCTTTGAAAGTTTATAGTTAAATATTTCAAGTTTGGGTGTAAGCAGCCAACAAGTGTAGCACGATTTGGCGAGAGCTGGCTAGCTTGTTGTTGTTGTAGTCACTAGCTTGAAAGCTAATGATTGTTGAAACTATGTCGAGATAGGGTGAGAACTCGCAAGGTAGTGTCTATTACAGTAGTGTATGATAGAGCTCGAGGTGTTGATCAAGGGATTGTTGACAATGTTGCACACTTCGGCGCCAGTTAGCGAGCATGGGGATGAAAGTGTTGTACGTGTTTTCATGTTTGTACACTATCTGGCGAGGTAGTGATAGTCTACAGGTTTGTAAATTTGGGGTAGATCTTGAATGCTAATTGTGTTGCAAGTTTGATTGTTAGCTGGCCAACAAGGAATTGTTGACAGTGTAGCACGATTTGGCGCGAGCTGGCGAGCTAGTTTTAGTTAAAAATGTTGTTCTTTTCGTCATTAGCTTGAAAGCAAATGATTGTTGAAAATGTTACAAGATAGGGCGAGAACTCGCAAGATATTGTTTACAGTTGTGTATGCTTGAGCGCAAGCCAGTGTGCTAGGGATTGTTGACAATGCTACACAATTCGGCGCAAGTAAGCAAGTAAGGGGTTGAAAGTGTTGTACGTTTGGGCGCGAGCTTGTGAACAATTTGTTGTTGTCATGGTATCACCTTTCTTTTCTCATTCAATATCGAATCAATGCTTGTTACGTGTTTTGACGTGAACTTGACTATTGACACTGTTTAACATTTAGTTAGGAATTTGCACGCTAGACAACATAGCAAGCGTTGTACGTTTTTTGGTGAGAAAGTGGGTGATGACAGTGCTGAAGGATTGGTCTGCAACGTAGCGTTGACAATAGTGCATGTTTAAAAGGAAGCTCATCATGAACTTGCAAACAATGGAACACTTTTATTAACGTTTCCATATCAATTAGGAAGCATTGAAAGTGTTTTATGATTGATTGCTAAAATGCAACACAGGGGTTCCGATGTTATACGTTTGGACTAGTCTTGCAATGAAGGAGGCGCTGATAGTGTTGCACATACAAATGCTTTTAATGAACTGCTAAAATCAAACTTGGAGTGCTATTTTCATATTTTAGATGACGGATTTTGAACATCTAAATTATATCTAGCATTTTTGTGAAGTATGTTTGCTCGCGCCTGGTCAGGACACTATGTATGTTGTTACATAAATTGGTATTTTAAATGCAGTGCTTTATGTGTAGTAACCTAGATGGTGACCTAGATTCAGAAAATAAATGTTAATTTTTTGTTTAATATTTCGCGTTACACTTTATTGGTATATACATATACATGAGACGTTACGTACAAGCATTATATTGGATCTAGCCGTATTTTTTTCATGCCGATGCCAATGCATATCCGATTAAATCTTGATTGATGAGTATGGCCAGTACAATTTAGTCATTGGACCAAGCTACATAAATGCGTTTTATCTTATTTCGATTATTGTTTCCAAAATATTGATTTAAACAAAAGGCGCAATTTCAGTTACAGTAAAGATTCACTTTGGGCAAGAGGGAATAAGATGTCATGAAAGATCATAGTTTTAATTCCGTAGGTGTCGTATATAGTTGTCATAAATCAAACACACACTTTTTCAATTCATTGTGAACAAAACGAAGGTATATTATTGAAACAAATGTAGAGTATGGACATTAACATCGCCAAATGTTTGTACAATACGTACATCAACATCGTCGAAAATGTAAAATTGTAGTCAATGCGTGCATTGACATCGCCCGAAATGTGTACTTCACATTCATTAACATAAACATCGCCGAAAATATGTACAATATGTACACCTATATCGCTCGAAATGTGTACTACACATTCATTACCATTAACGACTCCCGAAATGTGTACTACGCATAATTCAACATTAATATCACCCAAAATGTGTACTACATATTCATTAATATAAACATCGCCGACATTGTGAAATTGTTAACAATGCGTACATTAACATTGCCGAAAAGAACATGAAAAATACAAACATTAATATTGCCGAAAATGTGTAGAACACATACATTAACATCGCCGAAAATGTGTACAATACATACATCAATTTCGCCCAAAATGTGTACTACACAAACATTATCATTAACATCACCCAAAACGTATACTACACATTCATTAACATAAATATTTCCAAAAATGTGTACAAAACGTTCATTATCATCGTCAAAAATGTGTACACTACGTTCTTTAAAATCGCGGAAAATGTGAACAACACGTACATTATCATCGCCGAAAATGTGTTCAGTAAGTTCATTAATATCGTCGAAAAATATAAATGTTTACAATATATTTAACGGTTTATGCCTTAATTGATTTCAATGTGAATGCCAGTAAAAGTAAAACAAATTTCTGATGCTGTTAAAAGGGATATAACATTTCAAAGACCCATTTCACGCATTTTTCATTTGAGAGAGGAAATCAGTAATAAAAACATAACTGATTAACTTGAATACAATGTCACAAGGAAGCGTTTTACTTAAAAATGATTTCGCATAAGCAAAGTTAACACATTTCTTAATTTCATTCAAAAGCTTCCTTTTGAAGGAAACCTCTCTGTTTCATAAATGAAGAACGAATCAGAAGGGCACCATAAAACAGTAGTGTTCGTTTTATCGAATCTTGGGTTTATGTATGTATTAACTCTAAAGATATAACTAGTTTTAAAGTACGTTCAAACTAAATATAGCTACTATGTATAGAGTATCTACTTCAAACCAAGGGTAAACCTGTAAATAAAAACATTTTGTAACGTACGTTCCAAATCTATGTCAGAGTGTTTGAAAGTGATCTCGCGGGCACTGATTGGCGAAACGCAAATTATTAAAATAATTTTATTTCGTTGCATGTGATAAAGTGCTGCATGGAAGAATTTAAAGCAAAACTTTCAACAAGTGAGGCTGCTTGTTTTATTTCCGTATTGTCTTTTGTTTACAAAAAATACATTTGCAAATGACCTCTGATTGGGATTTCCTTAAATATTCTTCCTTAACTTTTAAATGTTAAATTCTTCCTTCTTCGCGTTGTTACAGTTACAGCACACTGTAGTATGGGGATTTACCTTTTTCTCTTTGAGATGCAAACCTTAGATTACTTGTATTTCTTCAACGAAACGAGGAAATTAACATTTTCATAAGCTTTATTAAGGTCAAAATCATGCCTGGCTTTTGCTACTGTAGAAAACATCAAATATGGGCTTAAAGCAATTGAAGATACATGAAAAAACTATTTGGTAACCACTGTTCCCATATCATGCTACTTTCTCAAATTTATTATACTTCTTTAACTGTAGAAACATTGAAGGTCATAACGTGGACAAGCCCATCATTAAAAATAAACACTATTACAAGGCGAGGCTTTGTCAGTAAAGATGTTATAGAGTTAAGCGTTTTGTAAAGACAATCAGCAACGACTTATTTGGGGGAAACTCTTTTTCGACTTGGAGATAAATACCCACAATAAGCCTTTTTTAAAACGAGGAGGAAAAATCTTTTTATGTTGGCCCTAGGTAATTTATTGAAATCATCTATAAAACTATTTAAACAATATAGACAATATAGGTTTTGAGCTTGAGGGTCTACTCGGGCCAGTTTATTAGAAAACATATGAGGAGAGAAATCCTCACACAAAATGAACGTTACAGTATCAAAACGAGAAATTAAACTTACACAAAGTGGTAGAAAAATATCGAGGATTCTTTGAGAGAATCTCTCACACAGAATGGACGGTAAAGTACCATTAAACATTCACAAAGTGACAGTAAAATATCGGTGAATGACTTGTATGAAACGTAAGCAGTAAAAACAAACAACAACAGAAAGCGGCTACTGATGTTAAACCCTGTAAACATGGCCGATCTGGCACAATTTCATAGAATTCAACCAGTTAAAAAAATTAAATCATATACTTTGTAAATATCTTTAGAGACCTGTTTATTATCTCAAATGAGCTTATGCTTCCAGTTAAATATTAAGATCAAAGCAAAGCTGTCATCTTTTTTCAATATATCTGTTTCCTTCATAAGCATTCGACTCTTCCTCAATAAAAAAATGCAGCGTCAGCACTTTTATAAAGAGGGGATAATGGGTGGCACATGCAAAAGCTCACTAGAACCATAAGACAAGAATGTACAAGATTAACCCGAATTGTTTTATTTCTTTCACTTAAAACAATTTACGGCCCCGAACAATTCTAATATGCTGGTTTTAGTTCGATTTACAAACATCACTCTTTTCTTTATTAGGTTAGCATTTATGATATGTGCTGCATCTTATGTCAATTTATCAATACTGTGTTAAATGCTTGGCATATTTGGTCTTTTCCTTTTGTAATATTATTTCACAATTCTAATTGCTCAACAAAAGGTTTTATTTTTCCAATTAGGACGTCTATGATAAGATATAATAGATACTATTGGGGTCACAATTAAAGTTAAAAGTACAAATGAGTGATCATAATTTTCATTTAATTTCAATTACAAGCGGTTTGATGCAACTTGATCAGACCGCGTTCAACGAACATTTGATTCGAACATATACTTTTTGACTTTAAGCTGAAAGAAGATTGAGGATGTCCTTAGTGTGTCCGCGAAGTGGCAATTTTGTATTTGGTAACTTTAGTCAAAACAATATTAAACAATATTAAATATGAAATTCTGCTATGCTAAAGCAAAAATAATCTTGTCAATCCAATATAAATATGAAATACTGCTTTGAGCGAATAACTTAATCTTCAATGCAATGTTATTGTGTTGAAATTACACACATTAACCAAAACGCACTTAATACATAACAAAGGTACATGTCTTATCTTCTGTCCAACGTTTTGTAATATGAAACATCCTTAGTATCCCAAAGAATGAAGAATAATTAAATGTGCTTCACATCATCGCTTGACAGTGAACTGGACTAATAATAACATGTTTACCATAGCTTCGAACGTCAACAGGAATTTATGATATTCGTGAACATGAAAACTATTTTCAGTCGACAACAAAAACCTTGCTTTAAAAAATGAAATTGGTGGAGATGAACTGATGAAATTCACATCTAAAGGAAAAAAATGCATTGTTTTCGTGTCAAAGCCATTAAACAAAAATAGAACTTTTGGTATTGTTTACAATTTTGCACTACATTAATTTTCTTCTTCCCTTAGATACATACAGTTCTATTGCTGAACCTATAATTATACGTGAGAAAAAGAACCCTGTGTGCATAAAACGTATATATATACGGACACTGGCGCTGCACCAGTGGACATAAATATGGAAGCCTTTACGTAGATAACACTTTTGTTTGCGACTCTACCTTCCGTCCTTTGCACGGAGACTTGCGACAGGTTCGAGTACGAGGTTGGAGTGCTTCAGAAGCTCAATACGCTTGAGAAGGAAAGGACTCACTTAGCGAACGAACTAAACGAACAAGAGTATACCAACAGGGCACTTGTAGACCAAGTTAGCGCTCTCACATGACAAATGACAGGTAGGGAAAAATATAAAATATTGTATTTATTTTTACTAATGTTAAGTTGTATTCCTTTTTTACATTCACACATTTGATAAACCATGTAAAGTCAATGTTTATTTTTGAAATATTTTGCTCACTTTATTGATTTTCGCTTCATACATTATGTAATTGTTATTTCAATAATTGATAACAATTTAAAAATTAAATACGTACAACTAAACCTATAAAATTATTCAAAGAAATTGCATGATAATTCTTTTAACCTTTATCGAAGACTAGCCATTACATCAATCGTGTTTAGTTGCGTTATTATTATGATATCTTTATCATTTCAAATGCGTTGAATTTAAAAATTGAGTGTCCAAACAGTTTTGAAGAAATGAGATTGCACTTTATATTTCCTTGTTGCCAGGCGTTTCCCTGCCATCCATTTATTTCCGATCAGTTTTGCACAAATTGATGTAACGACGAAGAATACTTATTTGTTTATATCAACGTTTTCAAAGCTATTATCCGAAAACCGGTTCAATAATACCACATATACTGGAATGATTAATAGGAGTTTCCAAAATATTTCTTCGTCGAGTGGAAGTACGTACAATCGTTTGGGACAGACGTCCTGTCTTTCTAAAAGCCAGCTCGTTTACGATGAATATGTGGGAAGATAGCACCACACCCTTGCCGGTGGAGGCACAAATTATCTGTGCTATCCGAAAGATCCAATGCCTAGTGAACAGGCTTCTGGTGGGCACCAATCGTATGTCTGTGGGGTGGAAAACAAAACGGGTTCAAATGTGTTTACCATTGTTCATGAGTTCGGATGGACGATTCTGGTATTCTGGTTACTTGATGTCAGAATATTACAATTACCCACGAGTACGTTTGCATGGATGGCAATCCAGAAGCAATCGGCAGTTCTGTGAATGATAACGGTGCGCTGTCGAGGCAAAGTGTTGGTGACTTCTCTTTCCTCCGTACACAGATGACAGTGTGCTGACGTGTGTCATGTGTTCATACTCAGTTAACAATAAAGAGCCCGTAAATAGTAGTGGCGTATACATTTAAATTACGATGGAATTTCGTTCGTGTGTTAACACTGCTTTTTTTGTTTAGCTATATTAGTAAACAAGAGTGTCAGAAATGTACTCGTGAACCATTAAATTAAACAACGAGGGGGATTACGTGGTCGGTACAAATAATTTATCGTTTACCTACTAACAAACAATTCTATTGGAAGCTCAACTTATTCGTGAGTTTTGCGTATCAATAAAACAATAATAATGTATTTAAATGTTTTGTCGAATTTATCATGTGATTAGAGCATCACCGAACACACCAGAATTTTTAAATCCCATCATCATGACATTATGACAATATTCTAAAGTGTTTCTTCAATACACAATACAGGCTCAACAAATCTTAAGGTAAGACGACACAAACCCTGCTTCTCAGTGATTTGATGTCTATAACATGTCCTCCCAATTATCGTACGAAAACTCATCCGACCGACGCCGAATTTCACTGGAGACTAATGGACAACTATCTTCCTGTCTATTAACATTGCCCAAGCAGTAAAGGCGACTGTATTTAGACAGTTGTCAGGAAGTACACCTTTGACACCTCAGTTCGTGTACACTTACTCATTTTAAACTTGTGTGATTAGTAGTCCGTACAAAGATGTTGTCTGGGCAATCCTACACAGCCATATTTGTTTTCGTACCTACAAAAAATCATGTTAGAAGTAATATACATGTATTATATTTAATTAAGAGCTGCCGTTTCTAATGACATGAAGATGCAAATGCATGTCTGATAACACCTCACTTGAACAATGTATATTGCCCATAAAGGCTTTCACTCAGAAGCTTGAGTGAACTATCTACTTTGGTGTTCACAATTTTAAAAAAATACTGCATATCTTTACTGCAACAAACAACTATTCTATATATATTTGTATCGTGTACAAGCTGCCAAGCAAATTTGCATGTCTTGGTACATTGTGAAACTGCTTTAATTGATTTTAATGTACATTCGGCATTATCGAATGCTTGCAAATATAAATCAGAAGTTATTATGTTTTTAAAAGAGATATAATTTCACTAAGACTAGTGTCATTTTGCATGGACATTTTAAATGTTAAACAATATCTAATAGAAGTGAAATACCATTAGAAATCACAACATCACTGTTAATCATGAAAACACCTTCACAATGAACCGTTTTGCTTTTTCATAAATTCGCATCAGCAAGTTTCAACTTAATATATTCCTTAACTTCAAACAAAACATTTTGGAGGAAAGCCTTCACGTTTCGTAAATGAATTACAACCCAGTAGAGCAACTTAACATTTAATAGTCCCTTCATCGAATCTAGTGGTTATGTATGTATAAATCCTTCAGACATGACTTTTTTATATGAGACCGATCTAAGTGCAGCTAAAATATGTACATGTTCCACTTTAAACTTATTAAAATGTACAACCTGTACAGAAAACTGTTTTGGAACTTACTTTCAAAGCTATGTTATAGGGTTTAAATTGAAACTTGTTTATTTCACAACGGCTGTACTAATCACTCATGGTGGCACGATGTGTCGCGAGAGTGTGAACTTGTATTTTTGTGTGTTACAAAATGAGATGTTCTCGCAGGCATTTAATTGTTATTGAACTGGACCACCTACAAAATGAATGTTCTCGCAGGCATTTAATTGTTATTGAACTGGACCACTTACAAAATGAATGTTCTCGCAGGCATTTAATTGTTATTGAACTGGACCACTTACAAAATGAAATGTTCTCGCAGGCATTTAATTGTTATTGAACTGGACCACCTACAAAATGAGATGTTCTCGCAGGGATTTAATTGTTATTGAACTGGACCACTTACAAAATGAAATGTTCTCGCAGGCATTTAATTGTTATTGAACTGGACCACCTACAAAATGAGATGTTCTCGCAGGGATTTAATTGTTATTGAACTGGATCACTTACAAAATGAAATGTTCTCGCAGGCATTTAATTGTTATTGAACTGGACCACCTACAAAATGAGATGTTCTCGCAGGGATTTAATTGTTATTAAACTGGACCACTTACAAAATGAAATGTTCTCGCAGGCATTTAATTGTTATTGAACTGGACCACCTACAAAATGAGATGTTCTCGCAGGGATTTAATTGTTATTGAACTGGACCACTTACAAAATGAAATGTTCTCGCAGGCATTTAATTGTTATTGAACTGGACCACCTACAAAAGGAGATGTTCTCACAGGGATTTAATTGTTATTGAACTGGACCACTTACAAAATGAAATGTTCTCGCAGGGATTTAATTGTTATTGAACTGGACCACTTACAAAATGAGATGTTCTCGCAGGCATTTAATTGTTATTGAACTGGACCACTTACAAAATGAAATGTTCTCGCAGGCATTTAATTGTTATTGAACTGGACCACATGCAAAATGAGATGTTCTCGCAGGGATTTAATTGTTATTGAACTGGACCACCTACAAAATTAGATGTTCTCGCAGGCATTTAATTGTTATTGAACTGGACCACCTATAAAATGAGATGTTTTTGCAGGCATTTAATTGTTATTGTACTGGACCACTTACAAAATGAGATGTTCTCGCAGGCATTTAATTGTTGAGCAAGTATGAACAAACGACGTAATGTTTTTTAATGATTTTTTGTCATAAAGTTAATAACTTTATGAATTTGATTAGGAACTGCACGGCATATTTAAATAAATCACCTTTTAATAAACTGCTTTAGGGCCTAGTTTTGCACAAAGACGCTCCTGATTTAATTTCCTTTCTGTTTTATGTTTACTAAAATGTATCTTTAAATGATCTGTAAGATATTCTCAATTATTCTTCCTTAACCTTTATATGTTGAATTCCTTTTCAATCCTTGGCGCTGTTTAAATTATCGTACGATATAATTTGGGGATTTACCTGTTTTACTTTGAGATGCAAACCATAGATTACTTGTACTTTTTCAATGAAACGAGGAAGTAAACACTTCAATTCGCTCTATTTAGGTCAAAATCATGGCTGACTGTAACATCTTGTAATAATATCAAACATGTGCTCGAACAAACTGTATTTACGAGCATAGACAAAACATAACAAAACATGTTTGGTAATTGTTTTCCTCATATATAAATAAGACTTTATACTAACAAAGAATTAAGACTTGTTCCCAAACTATGTTTTTTCTCTGATATTCTTACACAAATATCTTCAAAAATCTGCTAAATCAAAATGGTAATGCAATGTTATACTCGTGGACCAGCCCATCAGTCAACTTAAACACTATGCTTTTATTGAAAAAGATGTAATAGAATAAAGATTTGTTTTGAAAATATATTCAGCAACAAGACCTTTAGGGGATTTTATCTATTAAGACTTGGAGATCAATACCCATGATAAGCGAGAAAGCAAATTCATCCCACGTAAGTGCCAGATTTTTACTTTAATCACCCATAAGACGATACATACTGTTAAAACGGTTTTAAGCTTCAATGTATGTTGGCCTTATGACCTGACTAATCATGTAAAACATATGTGGAGAGTGTATCTCAAACAGAATAGAAGGTATAGTACCAACAACAGTTAGACTGGAAGAATCGATGAATCACTGTTTCTAACCATAACATAGTTAACAAAAAGAAAGAGGGTCCTATGTACAATATTTGCAGCATGTAAGACGGCCATTTTGATATGGGCAGGCAAACATGTGTCGACGCCAGGAGAAAGGGGTACAAAGTCGGCAAATTTCAATTTCGAGTACAATGTCAAAGTTTTGTAAATTATTTAGCTTACTTTTATTATTGTTATTAGTCACCATTTCTTTGCTAAATTTATTAATCTTTAAAGGTATCGACTGGTAACGACAAGCTATAAAAACAACCGTATTTTCTCCCTAGCATATACGTAATTTCCGGTTGGTAACATTCCTGTTGAAATTTTACGTTTTTTGTCTCCATTAACTGCTTTTCGAGGATGCTTATGCCGAATTTTGACATGTACTTTTTATTGCAGTTATATAAATTAAATATTAAGCTTGATAGCGTTTAAATGAAAACATAAAAGAGAAAATTAATTGCTTATTGTCAAAATCTTAAAACTTAGAAGTAAACAACTGTCTTGAAACGGCGATTTGATTTAATTTCCATACAACATTGTCAAAAATAATTTATGAATCTGTATAATTTTATGTTTTCTTCATCTTAAAATGTCAGTAGGTTTGTAGTCCGGGGAGTACAGTGTTTCTGATAGACTTGTCACCGACACTGATGGCATTTTTGTTCAGGATTTCTTTAACTTAAAATCTACTTTCTGGAAACACTCAACCTGACCATAACGCTGCAGACAATTTGGACCTGTGTATGAGTTTCGAAGAATTTACTTCCGAACACAGTGCACTACATATATATGTATATTTATATTCATCACATTGCAATTTTTATTTCAGGACAGTATCTATATTCCTTGCTAATTTTGATATCTGTATGAGTATCGTGTACGAAGTTGAATTCATTTCAGAAAACCGTGCACTACATAATATATATCTTCCCATGTCATGCCGCCCAAGAGACTGGTCAAATATATTTTTTAATCTTCATGGGCATGCGTTGTCTTCATAGTATATGCAGAGTTACATTGCAGTTATTTTATCTTGAGTTAAACGGCTGTTAATTGACAGTTTGTTTCAAGCAAGTAGAAGAAGATTTGTGGTTTCGCATGACTACCTTGTGATACGGAATCAAAACACACATAGTGAAAATCAGAATATTTTACTGGTTTTCATAGTTTGTTTATTGATAAAATCATGCAATATATAGAGCAAAATTGAAAAATATGCAATAAATATGATTATTATTTTTGCCGGGGAGCAAGCATTTTACCTGTTTGATACAAAACTGAGTTGGCGGGGAAGGGAGAAATTACAGTTGTGAGCTTGGTGATCATTGCTACAAGTACTTTGATGTTGGAGAAGAAAAGGCGGAGTTGCATTTTGATAATGGTGTCAACCAAAACAAAAATCATGTCAATCTTTGGTATGCACTTAATGAGAAACATGACAGGTGCAAATTGAGCTTTTCTTTAGCTGAATTGCAAATAAGTATTTCCAGTTATGTAATCTACCGGTTTTATGGTGTTTATATAATGTACTGATAAATGATGATGATCAAAATATGCTGGTGAATAAAGATCATTACTGGAAGAAATAAGGGGGTTTTAATTTCCAAGCACTGGTTTTTGTTGTAAGACTGAATTTCTACTATGAAAGTAAGACATACAAAGTTCCACCCGGGAAAGGCTTCCCTTACAGACTTGAACCTTAGCTTTTCAAAAGTATTCACTTAAGTGTTAACCATGTTGTTGATGGCAGCGACAAGTACAAAATTGCCAGAACTGTTAAAATCAATGAAAAACAACTATCTATACATGTTGCCAGAGAAAGTATATGTGTATCAATTACCGTAACTTTTGCAATATTGAATCATTACCTCAGATAGAGACAGTCAAATGCTAAGACGATATATGAGGTAGTTGCAACTGTGTCCAGCTCATCAAGTAGTTGCCATGACACTCCCCAACTTGTAGCTGATGCCAAGTCTTTTCATTTTTTACAAAACCTTCGGCAGTACTTCAGGATTACAAACACCACAAACAAACCATACTCTAATCACAATTGCTTGAACGTTAAATGATGGGTGACCATTATTAGGCACTGTGACTAACGACTAAGTGATACTCGTAGTTTTGTTGTTGTTGTTTTCTCAAACATTTGGTAAATAAACATATCGTAACATATTGTTTGAGTGTGACCTACCTAATTAGATGCTTATGTTTAAGTGTTCCTTTTCCAACACAAGTCAGCTGTGGTAATATAATTTTAAGTGACATAGTATCTTTATTTCCTATAACACCATTCACGATCTAGTTCTTTGATACATGAACAAAACGTCGTTGGTCACATAAGAAACATTATAATGGATTTTGTTATGAATTGCAAAATGTAAATAATCATTCATTAAGAGACAATCAAGACACCACATCAGTCTGATTTAGTATAAGACAGACCTTCAAAGTGTAGCAAAATGGTTTGCGGTAGAAGGATAAAAGCATTAACTGATGACGTAATATATAGAGAATATTTGTTCATATCCGTGTAAGATCGTATTTAATTTTACGAGTCTCATAGACAAACATATTTTCACGAATGAAGATAATTACGATCTTAAACTGAAATCAACAAATTCTCTGTTTATTTTATGCTTATTTCAATGTTTTATTAGTATTTTTTTTTCAAATATCCCCCGTCTTGAAAGAGTGTTTTTACACCACTACCTGTGAAAACCCTTCACGCAGTTTTTTGCTGATGGTGAAGCTGTCAATTTTCTATTTCCGGTTCGCGGAGAAATAGTTATCTGATATAGTTTATTATTCACTCGTGTTTTAGTGAAAACACTTTATGAACTAATGAACTTAATAAAATATTAATGCATGAATGCTCCAACTCACAAGAGTGAATGCACGAAGGCATTTTAAAATTTAACAGGGAATACATCAATGACCAAATAACTACGCCGCGATTTATTGAATGAACATTTAAATGTCAAATATATACGCAAATCATTTGCGGATTAACATTGGATACAAATAAACCACATTTTTTCATAATTTTAGTTTGTTTCATGATACATTGGTATTCAGTTATTTCTAGCTGTCAGAGACCAGTCTGATTCGCTTGAAGATAGGTCGTTTCCCAGGTAAAGTGTGAAAACCACGCTAGGTTGTTGACAGTTTTTTAGGCGTAGGTTGATTGTGAAATCAGTGTTGCGTAAATGTTTCTCATTGTATGTCCGAATATTTTGAATTTAAATATGACAATTGTTTTCCAATCGCTATTTGCAGAATCGGCAAAAGTTGATTAAATTAGCGCATTTTATATAGCAGTAAATTACATTAGAAATGCGAATCGTGATTATAAAATAACAAAATCAGTGATTTGTTGTAAGCTGGTTTCGATACGTTTGTGAAATACTCAAACATCTACGGTTTGTGAAATACTCACATCAAATGTTTTACTTTCAGGTGATAGGTCTGTTATCGAGCATGTCGCTACCACTGTTGACCGTTTGAGGAGAATTAAAACACACGGTGGAACCACCTACATCCGCTGGGGGGGACTACGTGCCCGGATGTTCATGGCTCAGACCTTGTTTACAATGGGTTTGTTGGTGGTTCGCCGCATCAATATTCTGGCGGTGGTGCCAACTACATTTGTCTACCTACGGATCCGCAGTGGGGCCCAGATACGTCGCCAAAGTACAAGGGATATGTGTATGGCGCTGAGTATCAGTCCCATGGAACATTTTGGGACGATAAGAAAAACCACGATGTTCCTTGCGCAGTTTGCAGAACGCCAAAAACCAATGTTCTTATGATCCCCGCCAGACAAGATTGCTACGACGGATGGAATAGGGAATACCATGGCTACTTAATGGCAGAACGAGATAGTCACGCGTCAAACAAAGAGTTTATTTGTGTGGATGACGATCCGGAAGTCAACGTAGGTACACATGCGGATCTTGACGGAGCTTTGCTACATTTTCAAGAAACAGTGTGCGGAAGCCTACCATGCAAGCCATACATTGCAGGCAGAGAACTCACATGTGTTGTCTGCACCTTTGGTCCATAAAACATTCAGTTGTCTGTTTATGTTTATTTCTTATTATCAATCAATAAAATAATTCGTAAAGTGTTCAAATATCGTCAATCTCTTTTAAATTTAACATTGTTGTGTTTTTACTAATCATTAATTTGTTTACTTGAAAACCTGGCTTCGGTGATCAGCTATGCTACCCTTTATCATTTCTATTCCGTAATGTCATCAATGAAAGGCTTCTCAACGCAGAATGAAATATTATGAGTTATTATTCCGCTAAATTTATTAAGGCACACACCACGATAAGGAAACGGATGTGATAGTTTGCTAGATTGCCGCTTTACGCAGATTCTCAATAAACGTAGCGTTGGAAATAGAAAAAAATGGAAAAATGAATTTCTTATTTTTTCTCTTTAATACGTCTAGTAAGAATCTAACAAAATTGATTTTCCATTTTTTTTATTATTAAACTAACCTTAATTCACCAGTAACGTATTGTTTATATGCTTATAAAACTTATTTCAAATTGCATTTAATACATATAACAAATATGTACTATAAAAAGATGTGCGGTATATATTTTAATCACAATTTTATGTTGTTAGAACAAGAGAGATTGCTTTATAAATTGACACATCAGATTGAAATATTTTTCTTCCAAAGAAAGTTTAGTTTTTAAAAGGTGTACATTAACGGTATTCTATTAAAATAAAAGAAACAGTTTCAAACACTTCATGTTAACATTTAAATGCAGAAAGGAATGGCTTTAACTGTCATTTGACCTGAAATGCTTGAGACACATACCACTTAACAAAGCCTTCCGAACAGTAACGCATGCTTTAAATACAGTATAATTATCCTGTTTTACAATTATATGACATATGAAAAAATCTAACATAGATAACTTTTACATATATACTAAAACCATCTGAGTAAATTGCATGCATACATGGTTTTTATTAAAAAAATCAATGCGAATGTCGAAAATTACAATATATTTTTGTATGTGTAACAAATTCATCTATGTATTATAACTGTCTACATTTCAAGAATAAAATTGATGTTTGGACGTCTGTCATTTGATTATTATAATACAATTCATGTCTCTATGATTATGCTCAATCAATTGTGTTATAAATTAACCAAGTTCAATATGCTTTTCAAGTAACGAATGTTTTAATCTTTATAAACTGCAGTCAGTGCGTTCTTCACAACAATATAGTTAAACTATATTCTAGTATTTGTAAATAAGCTAGTACAACATAAGACATTTTTCTGGCTTACAATGATGTGCAATGCAAATCTTACATACCAATCAACCACAAATACAACGGATATTATGAAGGACTATGTGTATGCCATTTTCTAATCGACATGCGAACGACTACCCAACTAAAATCCTTTATGAGTTACCATGCACAATCTTGAAACATATGTTAACACATTTTAACATTGATAAATTTTAAGTCCGTGTTAACATCGTGCTACACACTGGATGCAGTTAATAACCTAGGTTACATTTCGATATGTGAAATATCTCTCTATTTCTGCTATCTCGTACTAAGATTGATGCAATCATAGCATTAACACGACGTTTCGCGTGTACACAATTGACCTTCAATATCTATTTTCACATGGAGTTGCAATGTTCCTTTCACTGGTGGTAATTGTGTCCAGTTGCCCATTTTATCCCGAGCGCATTGTCTCATCAGCTTGCCGTTTCACAGTGCCACTAAGCCCGTCGCATACCCTTTTCCGTGTCCGCTCTCATAGTAATTCAACGTTGCTTGTATAGCAAGAAGGCTCTGTCCGTGGATTCCATGAAGGGGTTTGCGCGTAGCAAAACCCTATTGAACACAGTCAAATAATCAGCATTTTATTACAGTGTATTTTCTGAATGTCTATGTCACAAACGACGATTTGTTTATATAGGCATAGGATTAATCATGCACAACATAATCGACGCACTTGAATGTAGCGTTTACCATGACTGGGAATGTTCCCGTTGTGTAATTATGCAAAAAAATAAATTCATTTCGCAACTTGTTGTAAGTTTCGCAATCATCTGTATTGTGGTTAAGTATTTAATGTTGTAATAAATAATTACAACATCGTATAGATGAAATGTCGATATCAAACCAATCTCATCTGAAATTCAAACAAACTTGTTCATTTCAACAAATGTTAACGACCGATCTATATGATTTCTAAATGAAATTATACCAATAACACGTATTCGTTATTTTTCCTATCTAGTTCAAAGTTAAATATAAATGATTGCCGATACTTTTTTTTAAAAAACAAACAAATTAAATATACCATTTCTTTTGTTTAGTGAGCATTCCTATGAGAACCGTAATTGCGGTTTCGTCTGTTTCCATCCCTTTGTACGCTTTCAAGTTTTTCAGCACATCAAAACCGTTAATAAACAAACAAGTGTTTGTGTAGAAAGAGGACACTAACCGTTGATTACAAGAAGGATTTTGCAAAAAAACTTCGATAATCACTTTTAAACGATTAGCATCTTACTGTGTCATTTAAAGAGTTCATGAAAAACAACGTTTTGTTTATTTCAAAACTGGCTCGATAGCCGGCTGTTATTCCCTAATAACATTTCCTTTCCATGTATTTCAAAGTAATCATTTTATGTCAATATTGTAAGTATGAAAAAGATATGAACACCATACACCACATACATACTGTTTCGGACAATACTGAGCCTTAGGGCCGAATTCAGAACAACCACTGTCACTCATTCTCAATGAGTTAATTCTCAGTAATCACATAGCTTAATAATTATTTCCGAGTGGAAGGTTTATCCGAAGTGTTTTGCGTGAGTGGGGCGTGCTCGGCTAGACCATTTGAACTGCTCCCGGTGATTGTTTGTGAATATGAGTTGACGGAGTGTGAATGGTAAATGTACATGATAAGTAGAAGAGATGGAGTATATTAGAGGTTTTAAAGAATTAGGAACATCCTCGATCCCAGACCATATTAAACAGACAGGGATGGTTCACTGAAGTACTTCAATAACGTGGACTTCTATTAAAGAATCTAATTTTGAAAAGGATGCCTCAATCGGTAATTCGTGCTGATCTTGAACACCCATTAAACTGGGCGGTTGCATTTTCTTCCTGGCCTCAATTATTTGAGTTTGAGGTTTTTGTCAGTAAATAAATATTTGAGGCGACATGTTCATTTCATAGCTTACAGCCAGACAGATGATTTAGTTTTGTAAATGGTAATCTCAGTCTTAGAATAATATTGACGTTTCCTTGTCGCAATTTTTATTAATGAGGCACAAAACTATAAGAATTGAGTGTTCCTTACGTGAATGTTGTCGGAGTGTGAGTGATAGTGGCTTTTCTGAATTCGGCACAAAATGTTTAAA
This sequence comes from Mya arenaria, assembly GCF_026914265.1. Classification (NCBI taxonomy): domain Eukaryota; kingdom Metazoa; phylum Mollusca; class Bivalvia; order Myida; family Myidae; genus Mya; species Mya arenaria. The sequence goes on from NC_069126.1 coordinate 34,062,908, forward strand.
GTAGTCTCCCCCCAAAAATCCTAGCCACTCTCTTAAGTTGTGCATATGAAAAGATTTTACGGCAATCATATTTACCAACGAGGTTTCTTTTTATAAACTGTGACTTATTATGTATTCACACATCTCTAATGTTCAGGAATGTAACAGCTTCAATTGTCTTCATTACGTCTTGGTAACAGTTAAATGAGATAAATAGAGTAAGAAACAATATTGATTCGCCCTGCAATTTAGTGAAAAAATGCAAACTGCATATATTACACAAATAACTATGTTAGCTTACTTAGAATGAACGATGTAGCGGGCTTTATTTATAAGTGTGTGTACTGTCACTTACATTGCTACATGTATACATGTACAAATAGCATAGTCTCAGAGAAAACAGAATCCTTTTTTACCCATATGCACGAAATACAGTGTTATATTGCATTCATTTTAATTGTATCAAGTGTTTAAGAAGTGACATTTTTGGCCGAAACGACCACCTGATTGCATCAAATATCTTTTGACGTATACTTTGCGTTGGTTTTCTGTATCTTAAAGTTAGAAATCCTAGACAACTTATTGACCAGTCTATAATATTAAACTTTTTTGTCAGAAATCGCTTAACATTATTTTCAGGCAGCCATACACTGCAGTCTGTAAATGTAGCAGTGCTCCGTTTACATCAGCTTGTGTCCTAAAACTTGCTTCTGGTTCATCATCCATACAAATACATTTTTTATTTGAGGGGTTGTAACATATGATAACCATGGTATTCTATATTAAAACCTTCGTAGCATTCTTGTTTGGCCGGGATCACAAGAACATTGGTTTGGTTTTGGGCGTCCTGCACACGGCACACGATATGTCGTGGTCTTTGAAATGGTCTCAGATTGTTCCGTGACATTCATACTTGGCATGGTTTTAAGTGACCTAAACAATGCTTGCACGTACACCATGGCGGTACAAATTGTATTGTAAGTATTGAATCTAGGGTTTTCACAAAAACTCAAAGTAGTTGAACAAAACTACAATTTAACTATAATAACACATAGATTTATAACTACTAACGAACTAGTTAACGCTGTCAAATAAATCGATGCATTATCAATATAAATTGAACTTATTATCAGTGTTTCTGGCCAGCTGGTCAACTAGAGTTGTATGAGAGGTAACGTTAGCAAACAGTTCGTTTTTGTCCCTCTGTAAGCTTTCGAGTTTGACCAGCACCCGTACTCAAACCGGTTGCTTGTATAGCAAGAAGGCTCTGTGATTTGATTCCATAATTTACTTTGCGCACAGCAAAACCCTATTACACACTATTAAACACACTAACATGTCCATCATTGTGTAGCACAGTCTTTCCTGTATGTGTTCGTTACCAATGCAGATTTATTTATATAGCAGTAGGCTTGAAGCATTTGAATGCCGTTATTAGCGATAACGATAGAATTGAAAGGTTCCTACAATAACTATAATAAACTTAACTGGTACGTGTTGGAAACGGAATAGTTTTAAATTTCAAACAAATGGTTCAAACATGTTTTTATTTTGTGTTTTAGTACCGTCTAAGACGAAATAAATCGCTTCTCGTACTTAGCTCAATTATATTCAAAGCACTCCAAAGCATGTGAAAATAATATAGGGTACTGGTTGGCGATATATTATTTGCCTTAAAGCGCTTACCTTAAATAAATGACATCAATTGTTATGGTGTATGCAGCAGAGTCTCAAACGTTATTTTTTTCTCAGTGCATAGTTTGAGGTCCATAAGGAAATATCAAAAAAACATATCGAAACCTTTGTGTACTTAGTTGTATTTTTTAATAACAATAAGCTGAGTACCTAAATGTGTGGACGTTTTAAGTTGTTTTTTAATGCGTTTTAAACGTTTTAAAGATAATTTTATCTAAAGATTTTCGTATATTCTTATTTAAGTAGGTCGGCAAAGTTGAGCCTCTTAATAAGACACTAGAAAAACATACATCGTATCACAACGTTTTCTTCATAACCAAACTTTCTGGAGTTATAATTATAATAACATTATTACATTAATCAAAATAAATGCGGTGTGTGTGTGAGCGCGCGCGCGCGCGCGTGCGTGCGTGCGTGCGTGCGTGCGTGCGTGCGTGTGTGTGTGTGTGAGAGAGAGAGAGCGAGAGAGAAAGAAAGAGAGAGACAGACAGAGAGACAGACATACAGAGAGTGCGAGTAAGTGCGTTTGTGAGTTTGTGTGTGCGTGCGTGCGAGAGAGAATGAATGAGCTGTTATGTTAGTGTGTGTGCGTCCGTGTGTATGTGCGTGCTTGTGTGCATGCGCACATACCTGCATGCTTTATGTGTGGGTGTGAAACAGTTCGCTGCCTTTCTCTACAAAGTACTAAGTATATCAAACATCGTCTATAGGTGTGCTTTTTGGTCCCACATCTTCTAAATCTTCAGTAGCTTATATGTGAGTGCCAAATTAACGTCCTCAGCTTGAGCTCTTTTATCATTTACATTTCATGAAAGAAAAACAACGAGGTCAGTAGTGAAACAACGCTGGTCACTTCAGTCAACTACGTAGTTAATGTAATTCAGTTATGTCTCTATCAAAATGGCCTACGTAAAGCGTCGTCCGGAGCGTATACACCAGATAAATTTGACACACTCAATACCAAAAATGTTTACGACTGTTTAAACCCTCTGGATGCTCTTTCGTCTCCTTAGATATGTCAGAGGTATCGATCTTATTTATTTTCTATTCTTATTCTTGTCAACATCCCCTTTTCATGCTTCGCATGAGCCACTTGGCGTTCTAATCCACTTCATCCTCTTCTGTCTGTAATTGTTTGACTCTATTCTCTGGCGAGTGGATCCCACTATATCATTCTTGGCGAAGTCCGCGTCATCTCCATTTATTCCGCCTGTTGCACCATTAAACACAGTAACATCCTTTCTCTGTTTGTCAGTGACAAATGCCCTGTTTCGAAGGAATTAAGTTGCTGTTAAGGCAAATTTGTTCCCCTATAGAAGATACAAATGGCATTAAACTTCAAATCGAAGACGATGTTTAAGGAATGTGTTTTATCTTCAAACTGTGCCTTAGCATCCAGGTGAGATTGTATGACCAGCTGAATAGTATTGAAGAGTGATGTTGTGCACGCAAACTGGTTTAACCCCCTAGTAAATTTACATTTTACTGACCGTTCCAACGCACGGTATTCTCTTGATAATCTTGATAAACGCACTTAGTTTGTTTTTAAATAGTGTATGTGCAGTGTGTTGTTTGTTGAGTTTTGTGCTGTTTTTCAGTGTTTCTTGTTTGTGATTTATTTTGGTATGTTTTGTTCCATATCTTTGTCAATTATTCTGTGCCATTAAACGGGGTTTATGTTTAAAGGTTTGGCTACTGAGCTTGTTTCTGTAGTTTTTCATATACATATTAAATGTCTCTGCTCTGAGAAAATATTCTAATTGTATTAACAAGTGCTGAAAAAGTGAACAACAAATGTTTGACATTTTATGCCACAATTACGGCATCAGACGTATATACTTGATAACTCATCTCGAATACATGATAATACTTTTAGTCAAACAAATATCTCAGTTTATTTTTAAGTGAATGAAATCCGCGTTAGCAAATGCTTAATCTATTTATTTTGTGTAAAATGGCTATATTCCTAAATCTCTAAAACAATTATAATACAGGAATAGACAACTTCAAACCAAAGGCAGCAATTGAATGGCTGTTACGATGTGACAAAAATAACACTCACTTAAAATGGCATTTCCTGTGTGCTGGCGTTGAAAGTCAGTTCCTTCGCACTTAAGTGTTTATTCTCTCTTCCTTCAGAGACAATTGAATTTGAGCCACAGTCAACGCGTTTGGCGTTGGGTTTTCAGAACAATGCGGTGCTCTGTATTTATCGCAGTTGTTGTAAAAACTGAAATCATGCACCCACCACCCCAAATAGGTCACCACACTAGGAAACCTTGTTAACTCGTTTAAACCACTTGCAAATATGGCCGAAAAATCGACATAAATCGTCACCAAAATTCTGGTACTCACCAAAGTGAAGAAGGCGCAGTACTATCTAGAAGGTGATGTAGGAGAAACATACACCTACCATCCCATATAGGTCACCACACTTTGAAAACTTTGGAAATATTTTGTTTATTGTAAAAAATATGCGCATGTCACCAACAAAGTCAATCGATGCTTGTTCCTCTCTTATGTTATGGCTCATTTGGGAGGATACAATGTTAGTAGACGATATCCACAGTCTCGAAATAGGGAAAACTAGGCTGGAGCCGTGGATGTGGAAAGATAATCTTGCAATGCTAGACGAATTAATAGAACGAGCTGTATCCTGTCACTTTTTTTTAAAACACACGTGAAATTAACTTTAAATAGTAGAAGTACAGAAATGATTGTGTGTTTTTTATAAGCCGACATCAACGGGATGATGCAGCGGCATGTTCACAAACACTCGTGTTTACTGGGTAGATTGAAACAAACTGACTCTTTTTTTAAAAAGGTTGTAAAACTGAAATGCGTTATTCAATATTGTGGAATCAAGCTTATAGTATATATAAAAGGTTATGTTTGTTATTGTGTATACTATCAGTAAAATTAATTAAAAACGGTCCGTTTTCGCGATCCCTAAACGTCTTTAATTAATTTTGCTCCGAATAGTTTCCATGATCAACATTTGGCTAATATCATAAATCATCAATGGCATCCAAGCGTTTGATAAATGAATATTATAGAGTGTTATAACAAATAGTAACGATAATTTGGAATTTCATTCAAAACCTTTCTGATGTCATAGCGGAAAACAACTTATCTGCATAATTGTATGAGTTATCAATATCAATACTATTTCATAACATTTAACCTGTAATTCATACGAATACGGCGGTATCTTTCAATTAAAGTTAATGTTAGTTATTGCTTTTTTTAAATATCAAGTAATATTAATACAAACAACTATAAAAAATGTATATGTAAAATATCGATGAACACTAAGTTCAAATTTGTTAGCTTGTTACCTGAATAAACTGATATGGCGTAAAACTCTAGTCGCACTGGATTAACGAACGATTTAATTCTTCCGACATCTTCCAACCAATAGATATCTGTTATGCTTAGTGGTGTGCATTATTACAATATACTGAATGTTGTCACGTGTTTAAGAAATTACACTGTTTTTGGCCAAGGCTTTATTTAACTTCATCAAAATCCTTTTTATGTGTGTGTCAGGGAAAATATTGTTTAAAACATTTATCTTAGACTGAGGGGCATTTTTGGTCTATAATTAGGAAGTTCTGAAACGTTGTGCTCTTACTGTGAAAATGTCAACCTTTGACAAAAACAGCTTTAACGGAAGTTGCAATGAAATAATGTTAAACTTATCAAATCCATTGTGAATATTTATGGTTTAAGAGTTAGAAATCTGTATAATAAATAAATAATACAGACTCAAAATATTCAAAACTCTTATAGGTCCGTTTACTGTTTGGCATAGTGGTCATAACATCAATTAATAGCATTGAGATTTGTTTCTGATCGATATAAAAGCATGTTTTTTTGTCTTTTGTCTATAAATTATCAACTGAGGCCGACACAGGAATTCAATAAGGCCACAGTAAATATACTCAAACTAAAGATACTGATGCTTTAAAATCGTTTGTAATATTTCCTCGAAATGTTTTAGTGATCATATAGTAAAGCAATATAGCATGAATAAGAGTTTTACAATGACTCATATGTACAAACTACACATGTTAGTTCTCTTCCTCCAATGTAAGGCAGACATGGCAGGGAGCCACACACTGCTTGCTGAAAATGTAGCAGTGCTCCGTTTACATCAGCTTGTGTCCCTATTCGTGCTTCTGGTTCACCATCCATGCAAATATATTCTTTATTAGATGGATGAGTATCCCGTTCCGCCATAAGATAACCATGGTATTCTTTATTCCAACCTTCGTAGCATTCTTGTCTGGCTGGAATCATAAGAACATTGGTTTTGGACGTCCTACACACGGCACACGGTATGTCGTTGTCTTTTAAATGGTCCCAGAATGTTCCATGAACTTGATACTCGGCACCATGCACGTCACCTTTGTAGCTTGGCGTCGTATCCGGACCCCACTGTGGATCCTTAGGTAGACATAGGTAGTTGGCACCGTTGCCATGCTTATCATGCGGTGCCCCACCAGCAAACCCGTTGTAGACGAGTTCAGCGTCAATATCGATTGGGCACTCTGTTCTTCCCCAGCGATTGTAGGTGTCTCCACCGGGATCCTTAAGTCCTTTTATACTGTTAACAGTGTCTGTGAGGTTTTGTATCATCAATTTGTCCTCTGAAATTGAAGGAAAATAAGTGTCTTTAGTACTTTAAGTATTTTAAAATCGAAACCGACACTTATCGCGTTATTCGTTTATATGTTTAACGTGTATCGTTTTAAATTGCGCAACACACTATCGGATGGTTAACTATTTAATAGTGTTGGTAATCATTACATATAATGTGAGAACAATGCTTATTGAAAAATACATAAAATCATGTGCGTATTGCGTTCGAAGTGTGTGACCTAAACAATATTGAACGTACACCATGGCTGTATAAAGTCTAAGTATTGTATTCAGACTTTTCATAAAATAATAAGTAGAAGAACAAAAGTAACTATAATAACACATGGTTTTATTACTGCAAACGAATCGTTAACGCTGTCAAATAAATCGATGCATTATCAATATAAAATTGAACTGACCATCAGTTTTTCTGACCAGCTGGTCAACGAGAGCTGTAAGAGATTTGAAGTTAGCAAGTAGTTCGTTTTTGTCCCTCTGTAAGCTTTCGAGTTTTTCCAGCACCCCAAACTCGTACTCAAACCGGTTGCTTGTATAGCAAGAAGGCTCTGTCCGTTTATTTAATGATTGACTTTGCGCACAGCAAAACCCTATTAAACACACTAAAATGATCATCATTGTGTAACAGTGTCTTTCCTGTATGTGTTCGTGGCCAACGCATATGTATTTATATAGCAGTAGGCTTAATTACGCACACTAGACGCATTTGAAGTCGTTATAAGCGATAACGATAGTACACTTGAAAGCTTCCTACAACAGCTATTAGAAACTTAACTCGTACGTGTAAGAAACGGAATGGTCGGTAAAACGCAACATTATTAGTCTTTATTCAGGGCAACGAAGGGTTTAAACATGTTTAAATTTGTTTGTTTTAGTATCGTTTATGACGACAGAAATCGCTTCTCAGTTATATCCATAGCACTCCAAAGCGTGTGAAAATGATAAAGGGTACTGGTTGGCGACAAATATTTGCCTTAAAGAGTCCACCTTAAATACATGACATCAATTGTTTTTATAATATATGCAATATAGTCTCAACCGTTTGTTTTTCTTAGTGCATAGTTTCAGGTAATTCATTCCAATGAGTATATAATAAAAAACATCTCGATACCTTTTTTGTTCTTAGTTGTTTTTCCAATTACAATAAGCTGTGTACCTAAATTTGTGGACGTTTTAAGTTGTTTTATAATGCGTTTTGAACGTTTTAAAGATATTTTTATCTTAATAATGTCGTTTATTCTAATTTTAGTAGGTGTGCAAGTTGAGACACTTAATAAGACACTAGAAAAACATACATCATACCACAACATTTTCTTCATAATTAAAATTTATGGAGTTCGTAATAATGTTATTATATTAATCATGATTAATGCGTGTGTGTATGGGAGATGTGTTTGGCAGTCTGCTTGGTGTTGATACTGACCAAACAGATTATGAACTCAATGTGCAAAATTCAAACAAAAGGTATTTCATACAAAGATGAGAGCATTCTTTTCCTTACTGAAAGTTTGACTTTTTTCCCCACCCCCTTTTAGGGAAAAAAGGTTATTGCAAAAGTATCGGTGTCAAGCAAAAGAAATAGTTATTGACCATACAAACAAAACATATCAAGGTGTTTTCATAAAACTTATATGTCTTGCTGATGAAAATCTTCAAATGAGAAGGCTCATCACAATTGTTTGAATAATTCTCATTCATTACCATCACTAGTTTGAATGAGTAGCGGAAATATTTGTCAAGAGCCAGTTAATATTATCACTTAAGTATTGTTTACATGTTTCCAGTGACACTCTGTTCGTAAGTAGCATTTATGGCTATTATAATAAACGAATGATAAACCTAGATTGAAAAAGAAGCAGCTGATCAACTTACCATTAACGCATATATTTACTGGTCACGTTATCACACTGCACTAACAAACGCACGTGGACTTCGGTTCCTTTTCTTGTATAAAATTGTTATTATCGTAGGCGGTCGTAATTCGTTTAAATCGTAAAATTGATTGACCCAGATATAAATAGGCATTTAATCGGGATTTTACAAGCATTTCGTCCCCGCAAGACGGGGATTTACCCGGGGTTGGCTGTACCGAAAGTCAAAGTCCCCGCCATTTGGGGGAAAATGCTGTGGTTACAATTGACTGGTGCATTATTCACTGGTAGAGTAATTTGCCCCATGCATGGCGCAGTTGGACAATCTTTTGAAAAGACTTATAATATATGTTATGTGTTTCCGTTCCGGACAGAAAAATCCGACCAGAGGGCATCTCTAATGCCAGGTAACAAGGTTTGCCGAGCTACGCAGCGTGCCCGAGGGTCTGATTTTTCTATCCGGAACGGAGACTGATGATTGATATTTTTTCTGTGAAAAAATAAATAGAAAAACGCGTTTTTGTTCATTTCACCAAAAAGCGCGTGCGATGATGTTTACTGACGTCATGACGCGCAGTATTTTTTTTTTCACTGCATACGTCAAGAAGTTCCTTCAGTATCAGGCCTGTTAAAGGTTATGTTGTTTTGTTTTGAAAATATATTTGCCAAGTTAAAGTTTATGGCACTCATGTATTGAAATCTCATAATTATGGTAACATTAAGTGTATAATAAGAGAAAAACAAGAAACGCCGCGACGAAACCAGGTTTTTAATGATTGACAGAAGAACTTCAGCTTGTCTGTTTTTCTATTTTTAGTAACAGTGACCTTGAACCTAGGGACCCCAAATGCAATCCATTGAAAGGTATCCATAAACTCTTCCTTTATACCAAGTTGTGTCAGGATATGTCAACCCTAACTTAAGTTATTCAGTTTCAACCATTTTTCTATTTTTAGTAACAGTGACCTTGACCTTGAATCCAGGGACCCCAAACGCTATCCCATGAAAGGTATCCATAACCTTTTCCTTTATACCTGGTTTGGTCAAGATATGTAGACCATGACTAAAATTATTCAGTTTCAACTGTTTTTCTATTTTTAGTAACAGTGACCTTGACCTTGAATCTATGCACCCCAAAACGCAATCCCATAAAAGTATCCATATACTCTCCATATAGACCAAGTTCAGTCAAGAAATGTCAACCCTAACTAAAGATATTCAGTTTGAACCATTTTTCTATTTTTAGTAACAGTGACCTTGACCCTTTGGACCCTAAATGCAATCCCATGAAAGGTATCTATTATCTCTTTCTATACACCAAGTTTAGTCAAGATATGTCATCCCGAACTAAAGTTATTTAGTTTCAACCGTTTTTATATTTTAAGTTACAATAACCTTGACCTTGAACCTATGAACCTCAATCGCAATCCCATGAAAGGTACCCATAAACTCTTGTTATAGACCAAGTTTGGTTAAGATATGTCAACCCTTACTAAAGTTATTCAGTTTCAACCGTTTATTATTTATTTTCAGTAAGAGTCACCTTGACCTTGAACCTAGGGACCCCAAACGCAATCCCATGAAAGGTCTCCATACACTCTTCCTATAGACCAAGCTTAGTCAAGATATGTCATCCCTAACTAAAGTTATTCAGTTTCAACCGTTTCTCTATTTTTAGTAACTGTGACCTTGACCTTGACCCTAGGGACCCCAAACGCAATCCCATGAAAGGTATACATAAACTCTTCCTATTGACCAAGTTTGGTCAAGATATATCAACCCTAACTAAAGTTATTCAGTTTCAACCGTTTTTTCTATTTTTAATAACAGTAACATTGACCTTGACCCTAGGGACCTTTTGTTCTGGATAGTTTTCAGTGCGCACAAATGAGTCATATTATTTGCAACAATGGTGATCTTTGTATGTTTTGGGTTCTGCCTGGGTTGTCTAGTTTGTTGTGCAGCGAGGGTGGTGGGTACAAAGCTCATCAAGGCACAGGTGGTACAGGCTGCCAATGAGGTACAAGCCTTTCGCTACATTATCCGAACACTGACCGCATGTCTCGTTAATTAAGCAAGCTCTTTTCGAGAATTTTTGGAACGGAACCGTAAACTACTGGTCAATTGTAAACATCCGCACGACCGAAATGATATGTGTCAATATTGACACTCCCCAGTTTTCATTCAAACACATTGGAATCCAGAATCAGAGGCACTTACTAAAACAATCAATTTATACTTTCATTTTATGGAACACTAGAAATTGCCTTTAATTGATAACAAGTACAGGCTTTTGCTCATTTATTTATTAGCCGACAAGTGATCGACAAATGGGACGTACGTTGCTATGCGGTTTTTAACAGTGCGAATTATAAGACACAAAGACCAAATAACCACAAAGAAATAAATAAATCACATAGTTAACCCTGTTTTCTTAAGGAACCCCTACCCTGGAATGTTGATTATCTTACTAGGGTGTATGTTAATTAAAACGCTTATTAATGAGATCAACTTATAACAAATGGACCTTTTGTGATTGATATGACAGATTATCCAAGTAATACGACTCCGGTAAAAAGCATCATTAGAATCATAATCCGGCTTAACATTTAGGAAACAAACGTGATTGCGATTTTGTGTTCAATCTACTTATATTCAGATATTTAAATTGAGAGATCAAAAGTTACAAAATCTTCAACACATATGATACCTTAAACACGCCAAATAGCAATAAGGTAAGCTTTTTTAAGTACAAGACTGTTAATATCTCAACAATCTCACACATATCAACAAACGAATATTTTGAAGAATCCATTCATACATTAATCAAATCTAGTAGGTTTTATCACTAATATGAAGCCTTTGCAATTCTGTTTGGGTGTTGTCCAACTCTCTTTGAACCTCTTCAGTCCAAAGTTTGTTTCCAAAGTTTTTACATACTCGTTCTAATCGAAAGCACTCCTTCTCCATCGCATATAATGTTTGAACATGCTTAACCTTATCGTTTCTTTCTTTATAGATCTCGCTCAAGCATTTAAAGCAACGGATGATATCAAATGAATGCTCTTTAGATTGAGTTATTTCCCCTTGATAACTCAATGCTTCTGTTAGAGTGCCTATGCAAGCTTTGAACTGTTTTCTTCGCTGTTGTAATCGTGCAAGATCTATCAATCGTTCCATATAGACAACACCTTTGAGTTCTGACATTCGCGAAATGCTAACAGATTCAGCGAAAGCTTTTTGAGCCTCTTTCAGTCTATTTTCCTTCGCATATACTTTGCCTTTTGTGTGATGGACCAACGACAAGCCGTCAAGCATTGGTATCTTTTCCTTATTAAGCATGTGAAAGGCATCGTCTAAGTGTCTGTGTGCATCTTCATAGTTCCCCATATTTATTAAACATTTTGCAACATTACTGAGAGAATCCGCAATGGATATTGTCTCAGTTTTGCACATGCGTTTCATGTCAAGCCCTTTCTTGTATAATTCGTAAGCTTTCGGGTGATTTCCCTTATTCTCGAACAGATCTCCAAAATTGTTTAGGCATTTCCCCACTGCGGAACTTACTTCACCGAATCGTCGTTTGCGTCGGTTTAGGCAAAAATTGTGGTATTTCTCTGCTAAGTCAAACTCGCCTGAAAAACAAATCAAATTAAAGAAAACAAATTTGTATACCGTACCGTGAAAGAAAATATAAGGAAATGATAGATTTACTTTATCAACTGTGCTATATTGGGTTTTCAACAAACCTAAAACAGTCCATGCTAGCGCCATGATGCTAAGATTTTCCAAAGTAATGAGCTCGTATTCATCTCTACCAAGCTGGTAAATACTAAGCGACTTCTGAGAAAACCTAAATATTGATAAAAGAAGAAGTTAGTTATTGTTTATACGCAATTTATTAATCAGGCACAAAATTTTCAGAAAAAAACTTTGATATAAATTGGCTGGAAACAGTAAACTTTAAAATTATATTCAGTGCGATTTTATTTAACAAACAAGCCATTCTGAATCGAATTTCGATTATAGAAACAAACAAGCTGTCGTTCAACTCTTAAACATTTACTGAAGCATATTCAATGAGCTTCCATTTGACTGACAAAAAACGATTATTGATTGTGGGTTGAATACAAAAGCTATTATGTAACTTCAAAATCTCTGCAGACGTATTGTGACAATTCATGGCATTGAAATTAAATTAGAATTCATGATTAGGACCGTATAGTTATTAATCTCTTACTCCACAGCTCGAGAACAAAATCCTTGTTTGTAGGCGTTCCATCCCAATTTCTTGTACACAACGGCCATTTGATGTCTGTCTTCATTCCTTTTGAGTATATCTAACGCTTTTAAGTAGTTTTTCTCTCCAGCTTTGAATTGTCCCTAAAACATATTGAATCACGAGCTTGCACTCTGGAACACAACTTAATTACTCGAAATATAACCTGTAGCTTTGTAATGACGATAATTATATTTCATTATAAATACTGCTTATTTCTGCGAGTCTGAGTGCTATACATTTTGTATGATTTCCAACGCAAAATACACCTTTAGCGATAATTACACATTAAACAATGATATTAGAAAATAACCATTAAATACATGATATAAAGATATGACTTTAAACGTGTACAAACTTTCGTAAGAGTTTCGATACTTCCGACGGCAATGTACACGGAGGCTTTATCGTTGTTTTTTCCGTATCTTTCTGCTAGTTCCAGACAGCCTCCATAAAATGCATCGCTCTGGTCTGTGAAAAATACCTCTATATATGTAATATTTGTTTGCCTACCAATAAGTTAGCTTTATATATTCAGATGTGAAACATGTATGTAGGTCGAGGTAAACACAACGTTTCATATTTCAAAGGACAAATCAAAGGTTGACTCCTCATTTAGGAAACACATAGTTATCTGTTAAAGTAGAATGTCTCTATCTAAACTTGTTATTATTTCAAAACATAATATCAATTTTCTTGTCATTACCTGCCATATACTTCTCGATGAGCTCCGTACAAGATGAAGCTATTTCTATAAAAAAATGATAATTGTCTTGTTTAGTATCGTGAACCTCAAGCAACAGCTTTCGAAGGTTTGGTTGTTCCACTGAAAATTCTGCTAAAGCTTTCGTGTATTCTGATGTGCCCATCTTATCAGCAATGTCTTTCATAACTCCACAGAATAAGCGACTGTATCTTGATTTGACCTCTTTAAAAAAGCAACCATGAAATGAATGAAACATAAAGCACTATACATTACATATTTAAAACAATCATATTTACTCATTATGAAGTAGGTACACCATTATTAATTACTAATGAACAGATAGCATTATATTACTGAATAACAACATTTAAAATTGAAAAGTATATCAACTTAATGACCTGCCAAATTCTTGATCACAAAGTTAGCTCTTATGACCTCTCGTAGTATTCCTTGTATGTTGAACCTATGGGAATCCGACTCATGGCGCAGCATATGTCGCTCGCGTATCGGCTTTATTGCAAACTGTTTGGCCATGGCCTCTGAGCCGACATCTTGAATAACATATTTACATTATAATGTAATAGATATTCTAAGCTCTAATTAAAAGGTCAATTAAAAAGTACGTTATGTATCTACCCTGATAATAGCGTCATAACAAGGAAAGGATAAACACAATTATATCATGAACTTAACACATATATAACTACTACAGAGTCCTTGTTAGTAGCTTGGTTTCTGGGCTTGTCCAGTAGTTGTCAATATAGTAATAAAAGATGATTGTATGTTATGGTTACAAAAATTATATTATCACATATTTAAATAGTCAAAATATCGTTAGCCCATATACCCAGAAGAAATGTCACGTGGCGCGATGTAAACGATCCCGGGATGAAGTCTAAAGTCACCAGATTCTCTCTGTGTACTTCATTCAGCCGTAGAATGAAACATCGGTATAAAACATCTGAAACACAATCCATGATTCTTTAGTTTGATGTCAAAATTTTTGCATACAGTAATGTTAAAAGGTCATTCTAGAAGTATCAACTTAACAGACATAAGTATCAACTTACCAAATCTAGCATTGAATTTAAATAATATATAAATCGCTCCAGTGATTATGCATACGCATTACAAAACCAGTCTTAAACATTGATAACGATATGTAACGAGGCCTTAGATATATACAATGTTTTCATACAGGCTTCATCTTACCAACTCTCGGGTACACATGACTATTGCTGATGGTTTGTAGACGGCATTCAAGCAACAATTCCACCATTTCAGCTGGTGTTATATGCCCTCCATCTGCCTCTAGTTCAGATGCAATCATAAGTATTAGAAGTGGTAACCCCTCACTCAATTCCACTATAGCATCATCGTATGAATCCAAATCAACATCCGGTGCAGCTACTAATAATAGAGATTTTGATTCCACTGGTGTTAAGGGAAGCATTTCTTGTGTGAAATAAATGTTACTGTGTTTTGGAAATATAACCTTTGTTGTAGATGTTATGACTATTTTGGCTTCACATTGATCTATCAGTGCGGTGCATAGCTGCATAAATGCCGTGTTGAAATTACCTTCTATAATATCTTCAGCATTGTCAAACACTATGATAACTTCACTTGGAATTTCATGTACTATTTCAAGAATATGTACTATCCAAGCATTATTGTTGCAATCAATTGCACTTTCGTCCGGTCTCTCATCAAAAGACGAGCAGACTGATATGTACAAAGAACTTTCATTTTGTACGGCTGCTAAATCTAACCAATGAGCCACATCTCGTTTAAACTCCATGAAACGTTTTAAGTAGCTTGATTTCCCTACCGCTTTAAGTCCGTATATTCCAAATACTTTGTTATTAGACCAAGCATTGTTTAATTCTGTAATATACTTTGTCCTTCCAACAAAACGTGTATTCTCACTATAATGCATATCCATTTTTTAAGAAGCCTTCGCTTATACATTTAAAGCTTGTCGTATGAATTCAATAAGTCGAATAATCCAACGTTTTACCCAAATGCGGAACATATTTCTTTGTTTACAATTTAACCACAAGTTTGAAAATGCATTCATGTAGCTTTCAAGAGTGTCGTAATGAATGGGATATTTCCCATACAAGCGGAAATATTACACTCAGAACACTTGTGAATACATAACACACAAAAGACTATATATACAAACGCAGAGATTTATTTGTGTAGGAAGTTAATAAAACTGACATGGCCACAATATTACGAAAATACTTAAGATTTTACCCAACTAAGTACATTTTTAAGATCTAGAGTTTAATGGAAATTGAAAGGTTGTTTTTGTTCCTTTTAAATTCTGATTTATATTTAAATGTAAATCTATATTTTATTACAAAGATTAATGTGTGATATTCAAATAAAGTCATCTGTCACGCATAAAACAATTTGAGTAGAACTCAATACTTTTTAGCAATTACCCATATACTGTTAGAATATCGGCCAAATCTTTTTAAAAACTTTATCTAAATTTAGTAAACCATCAGGTCACATTCCTTAATTGGTAAATTGATCCAATTAGGAGTTACCTGTTCCGAGTGACTGACCATACATGATATAGCTACGTATTAAACTGATGAAAATAGTGGTTTCTTATGTAGGACTCATGATGCTTAAGGGATGTAATGCAAAAGGTTGCGTGTTCGAATCTGTTGAGGGTTAAATTTTCCATGTTACCTTTTTATCTTTTCTACGCATCTTATGCTTTCAGTTAAGTTCGTTACATTTTTTGTTTCAAAACATGTATTCTATCTTTTTGATTCCCATTGCTGATACGTACATAATGGCTTTAGTTTAAACGTTATATATTTTACAACGATTGTGAAGAAAGCTATGATACTAAGTCACTCTCGTTGGCACGATGTTGCGCGAGAGTGTGATCTTGTGGTGTGGTGGAAACCGGAGAAAACCCACTTGTCCGGCTTGATGACCACTAACCAAACTCACATGCGCCTAGGCTTGGATTCGAACCCGGGCCGGCTTGGTGAAAAGCGAGAGCGCTAACCACTGCGCTAAGCGGACAACCAAACAATGGCTTTAAAAGGGAAATTATATTTCAAATATATCTACGATCGAAAAGTTGTTGACCCTTGGAAGGTAGGTAGGTAAACGTGTCAGATTTTCAATTTTATCATAGTAGCGAATCACTGTCCCGGTGTGTTTTATATAAAACTATTGTATACTGATGTTTGTGTGATTTTAATCGCCGATCATAATAATTCTTTGTTTTTGCTGCACGCCTATCCGCCGTGTTGTCTGCAATTTAATGAGAAACTATTATAAGTTCTTCTCCAGCTTTACCAGAAGATACCCAGACGGAGATTCATCCGTAATGTGTTGGCATTTTAACCCTAGAACCTAATCTTAAACGGCGACATTACATAAGTTGGTACGGCGAAAATCCCATTGCCTCGTGTAAACTGCCGTGTATGCGTGAACAAGGTTTGAAACAGCTGCTTTAGAGTTCGCCTTTTTCTCAAATCGGAAGTGTTCCATGCATTTTCAGAAGCGTTTGATTAAAGCGTTCACATGGCCATTCCATTTTGGATGGTATGGAGTGGTCCTAGTACTTTTTACTCCTGCAATGCGACACAATCGAGTGATGACGTTGGCGAGAATGTTTTGGTCACTATGACTTTTATTTCTGGAAAACCGTAGTGGACGAAATCAAATCAAATTATAACCGTGCTGTAGTGTAAGCCATTTGTTTTATGTGGGTATAGCCTGTGCGTAACGTGTGAAAGGGTCGGTTATGACAGTACATTTTCGCAACCGCTCTTTGACATTTCCACAGACAGGTAGTTTATACACACCAATTTTATAGGCGCAAAGGAGTTGATGTTGAATAATCCAGTGACAGTAGTGGCAGAAGTATTGCGCCGTACGCACTGATCACACTGTCGAATCCAATTGGCAATGTCAGAGACTATACCTGGCCAAAAGAAACGTTCCTTGTGTAAAGAAACGGTTCTGTCCCGACTCTGGTGGCCGAGATCACCATGAATTGCCCTAAAACGTATTATGTAAGAACAACCTAATCGACACCTTTTCCTCAAATTGTTGACTAATGATGTAAGAACAACTTAGTCGACACCTTCTGCTCAAATTGTTGACTAATGATGTAAGAACAACTTAGTCGACACCTTTTCCTCAAATTGTTGCCTAATGATGTAAGAACAACCTAGTCGACACCTTTTCCTCAAATTGTTGACTAATGATGTAAGAACAACCTAGTCGACACCTTTTCCTCAAATTGTTGCCTAATGATGTTAGAACAACCTAGTCGACACCTTTTCCTCAAATTGTTGACTAATGATGTAAGAACAACCTAGTCGACACCTTCTGCTCAAATTGTTGACTAATGATGTAAGAACAACCTAATCGACACCTTTTCCTCAAATTGTTGACTAATGATGTAAGAACAACCTAGTCGACACCTTCTCCTCAAATTGTTGACTAATGATGTAAGAACAACTTAGTCGACACCTTCTGCTCAAATTGTTGACTAATGATGTAAGAACAACCTAATCGACACCTTCTGCTCAAATTGTTGACTAATGATGTAAGAACAACTTAGTCGACACCTTCTCCTCAAATTGTTGACTAATGATGTAAGAACAACCTAATCGACACCTTCTGCTCAAATTGTTGACTAATGATGTAAGAACAACCTAATCGACACCTTCTCCTCAAATTGTTGACTAATGATGTAAGAACAACCTAGTCGACACCTTCTGTTCGAATTGTCGATTAAATATAAAACGCCATCTCTAAGGATTAATTTGTCTAAATGTTTAATTACTTGCGTCCCTCGGGTTCTTATCCTTTCATAACTACGGCGGTGTGTGGTACTGAAGTAAGCATATTTCGAAATTTGGAAAGCACACCGTGCGCTTTCTGACCCTAACTATAGTCATAAATATTCAGTACTGCTGCCACCTGCAGTTTCGTGTCGCCAACAGAAAACGAACTAGCAGGTTCCAACGAATTTTGACATTGATCAGCTTTAACAACACCTGTGTCGACTTTAGCAACTGGACAGGCATGCTTATCTACTTGTTTCTCTTGTGCAGTAGGGGTTTGTCGTGATAGGCTGACAACAAATTCGAAACTGGCCAAAGCAGCAAAGACTGTACCTACGTAAGCGGATGTTGTTTGTGTGTTCCTCGAATTGAACTCCATACAAGTAAGCATTGCATTTTACAGTAATGGCTTATTCTAAAGCGGGGGACTCCAGTTTAATTGAAGGATAGTGATCTTCCTGGGGACGTCAACTTCGTGATGTATAGGCAACTACCCGATTATGGCTGTCAAGCTCTTGGTAGAGCACAGCTCTGAGACCACTAGAAGATGCATCAGTGTGCCAGCAAAATGGCTTTGAGTAGTCAACATAAGTAAGGGCGGGCGCCGAAGAAAGCTTATTAATGATCATATCGAAGGTGCGCTGCTGTTCCTCGCCCCAGACAAACGGTACGGATATCTTCTTCTTGGTCTTCGATGACTTGAAATCCGATAAACCAACCAAGAGGTCATTCATATCAACATTCTGGATACACTTTCGGTTATAGCCAGCAAAACCGAAGAAACTTTTAATCTCTTTCACATTCTAGGAAATCAACAATTTCTTGATTGCCTCCGTCTTTGCGGGATGAGTCTTTATGCCAGAGTTCAACAAAACATATGCAAGGTAAGTAACCTCATCCAGCAAAAATTTGAAGGTTTTAACTTTAGATTATGTCTTTTTAACTTAAAAAAAACTGATCTAGATATTTTAAGATGTTCACGATAACGTTTATGATTTTCCGCATAGAACCCGAGAGAATCAAATTTGGATGCCTTCTTTTCCTCATTTGACTCATAAATCTCATACTGCCAGTCACCACTCATTAAGTCGAGTTTACTAATGAACATTGCGCTCGCAAGGAGATGGAGAGTGTAATCAAAACGTGGTAGGGAATGAGAATCCTTTTGCTTGCGGGTGTTGAGATTTCTGTAGTCAATACAAAAGCGTATCGACACATCCTTTTTTCTGTCTAAAACGACGTTTGAGCTAAAAGGGCTATGTCAATAATCTCCTGAAGGTAATACATCGTAAATAAAGTAATGGGAAACTCGTCTGTATGATTATTTTAAAGGACCTGGGTTATCAAGAACAATCTTCTGTTTGACGAGGTCAGTATTCCCTATATCTAAAAAAAGGGAAAAAACTCAATACCATCGACTCCTTGCTAGAAATATTTGCAAAAGAGTTCTCTAATTTCTTTTAGATGTCGTCAATGTTTGCGTTTGATCCTTATTGCAGCATAGTTATTTTGGCATTACCTTTCAACGATTCCCTCATTGCTTGATCTATTACCCGTTTAAAGTATAATGACTTCAAAAAAGATGCTTCATTTTTCTGAACAGGTTCAGTAGCCGAGAATGTGTTAGGATCATACTGCAGTAATCCCACATGTCTGATTATCTTCTTTCAGTCTTTCATTAAGAATTTCTAGCTTTTCCATATTTTGTCATTCTGTTTTATCTTTCTATCCTTAATTTTATTTTATGTTGTTTTTTTCCTAGCGATTTCTCATTCACGTTCAATTTATATACCCTCAATCACATCAAAATATCAAGTCATTTTCTCCTCTTCCACAACCAAGGACTTTTCCTGTCCTTTCGAACTTTCTAGCAAGTTTACTTCCCTTTCTGTTTCAAAATCCTATTTGCAACATTCTTATTGCTAAATCCCTTTCTTTAAAGTCCCTGTTCAAGTATCTGGATGAGTCCATATTTAACTTGAAACTTTGACTATCATTTCCTGTTTTCTTCTCAATTCTAGGACTCTTAACTCAGGTCATATTAGGGAATCTTTGGAGTAAGAGTGCTATCACGCAACCTTCAAGGTAGCGACCCTCTATCATGTTTCAAACTTTAGTTCACCATAACATCACAATATATAATATATCACATATCACAACTTACACTAATACGCACACCAATTTCAATCTTTTGCCTTATATTAATTTCTTTGAAACAGTCTAGTACCCTATTTTGTTGTGATCAAACTAGCTAACGGATCCTACCATTATGTCTTCCCTTTGTTACACGAGAGTTACTAATTCAAACTGATCTATATCCATTAATAATATTATTTATTTCCCTGCTGTTTACAATCTCCACTAATTAAACCATTCAGAAACCCGCTTAACACAAGTAGGGAAGTTAATACAAAAAAGACGTATACAAATTGCGAAAATTACTTACTAATTATTTAGTCAACCATGGTTGGTTCATGCCCTGTTTGTACATTTAAATTCAAATCATGTTGTACGTAATTAAATTGATGCATAAGTATATCCTCGGTCCTCATGTATTATGTTCGGGATGTTACAATTTTATACAGAGTACAAGATAACTACCGTTAAGCAGTCATTTGGATAATTGATCGAAGACCGAGCCGAAATGTTTTAATTTCCGTTTAATAAGTCGACCTAAATGAGGTGAATCTCAAATAAAGCAATTATAACCACGTTGCTCAGCCGAAAGTAACAATGAAACAATAGCATCAATAATTTTGACGTGTTCGTTACTATGAAACGACGCCATACTGTTCTTGTGATTTACCCTGATGAGCATAACAGTAAAGTTATCAAACGAGCTCAGTATTCACGAAATGTATTAAGTCTGGTGTACCTTAGGGGTTCATGCTAGGATGCAACCAATTTCGATTAAAGTGAAGCATCGTCCGCCATACATGTCAATCAAATATGTTATTATTTCAAAGGTAATGTCACTGATATTGAATTATATAGAAATTAAACGTACGTTACAAATAAACTTGAACAGCGTATCGGTGAGGTGCAAAACAAACAATATGACAGTGCATCCACTAAAAATCAAATGCATGATGTAAGGATCAATTTCAAATCAATGTAATGTAAATGATTTTTATCTATATGTTAACGACGTCCTTATCGATAATGTACCTTCAGAGAAATGCTTGGAAATGTTATTGTTTTCATCCTTGTATGGAATTTGCAAGTTATTGTTTTTGCAAGATATATATTGAAAGATAGCCTCATTAAAAGACTCAACTTCTTTTTTATTGATCAAATGATAACACTGTTTTATAAGTCATATAGTCTCAACACACCCTTCCAAAAACTAGCAACTCCGTTTGCACTGACGAGACGAGTTTATTTGTGGCAAAACAGATACAAGTGGATGACAGTTATCACAATATTCAAACACAAGAGTGTTCTATAACTATTAAAGTTCATACATGTATATAATGCCATACAATCAATCTTACGTGTTGTCATACATGATGTTATATTATAAAAACGTGTACATAATTATACATATATCACCCCCAAACTGAGCATGTCACAATCCTAACGAAAAACATATGTTTCTGAATATGAATCAGTAACGCATGCTAAAAGATAAGATCGAATATCATTATATGGGATACTGTAGCCGACAGTGTCGGTCCAGGAAAAACCTCGCTTATCTTTTTTTTTAAATGTGTAAGGAAACCATGTAAAAACATGAGACAACTAGTATATATCAACATGCTCTACTTAACAAATATAAAATATCAACAATAAAACATTCTACATACATGTTAAGGTCACACAAATTTAATAAAATGTTGCCCCTAGAGCAGTTTCGAATGAATTGACCACCGCTCACTATAATCCCCTAAACCACGTCACTTTCCCGCGCTTTACAACGAAACCTACACAACTGACCAAACCAATTGTAGCCAGGCTATTTTGAGACAATAACTGTAATTCTTTCAATGTTTGACTATTGCTGCAGTGTATAGGGAAAACACATGTAAAAAACTCTATCCTGCGAAAATTATTCGTTTTAAGCCTACTAGAATTTTATCACATGAAAAGTTTGGATGGCTTAAACATGAAAACCGTTGCAAGTATCAAACAGCTATGTTGGTATATTACCATTACTTAATCTTGCAACGAATTACATAAGAGACATCATTACGATATCTTATGATATCGTATGATATAACTTATGAATTACGATAGTCTTTTTGACAAGATATCGATCATTTATCTTTAGACATTCCATACAAACACAAATTAGCTTTTAGCAAATTTAGATGTTTAAATCATAAATTGTTGATTGAAACTGGTAGGCATAATAATATCCCAAGAGAACAACGCGTTTGTCGGTTTTGTCTAGATAATATTAATATATTTTTGTTTGAGACTGCGAATACCATGCTTTCTTTATATGTTGTAAATATAACGATATACGAAGGCAATATTTATTTTATTGGTATTCTAATGATACTGAATTAGAAGATTGTCATAGGTTATTAAACACAAATCAATATGAACATTTACGAAAACTAGCTTATTATGTATACCATCTCCTTCTGAACATTTATGGTTAAGGGGAAGTAATCATGATTTTCATTTACACTTTGCTTGTATCGATTAATTACCAAGACACAACTCATGCCGTTCATGTATGTTATGTATTTTGGGCCAGTGGCCTTTAATTACCCAATAAATTGTTGACTTGACTTGACTTGATTTGGCTATTAAGTAGAAAAGACAAAACAAGAAACACTCGTTTGCATACTAAAGGAAGCGTTTGGAACGTTTTACCAGAAGATAAACGTAAATCCAAGATTGTAACAGCCCATTGTAAGAAATTCGTTTTACAACATCAACAGCAGCAGAATTAAATGATAAAATGAGCTTTTTTATACATTCTTTCACATATACACATACATAGTATGTATAATCTTTATATTTTATACATGCTCCCTCTATGCATCAATCATCTTCTGTAAAGTGTAACATCGGAGGATGTTCATTTAAGACAAAGGTAGTTTTAATTTGCAAAAAAATAATTTTAATTCAATGAGTTAAGACAATCCTTAATTATGACAATTAACATCACGACATTGTATCTTGACGATAAGACAACCCATGAATCTTTTACTGACAAATTGTCAACAAAGAAAAACCTTTTTTTATTTATCTATATCGCTGTTATAATCGCGAAAACCCATCACTAGTTTGTTACTGTAGATAAACTAAAATGTGTATTTATCACTGTAAACAGCCTCTTTGAATTTTAAGTTTATTTTGAATTGAATTTAAAATGCCCTCTCGTCTATCAATACTATAAAGGGAAAGTATCAACTTGTTAACAACTTTTCAATTCAATTGTACTTCCTTCCCTTTAACCAAAATGACTACCTGGCTTTTGAACCACCAGGAAATTATTTCAAAATAGTTATTTGATGTTAAAAACTGTGTTTCTATGACACTCGTGAAATAAAATACGATCTTACACTGAAGTCAACAAATATACTTGTCTATTTCATGTTGGAAACAATGTTTTCAGAATGGTTTTAAGCATAGTAAATTTATTAATTTTCCTGACAAAGAACGACAAACGATTAACAGATCCTGACATGCACTCATTCGGGTTTATGTAGAAAATAAATAAATGATGGAAAAAAAGAATTGCAACGGAAATGTCAACATTTCAATGTTTTTGGTGTTTTATGTTAGGTCAATTGAACATACTTAAGGACAAAGCTATAATGATTTGCCAACAACGTATGTCTTTACCAATTTAATTATCTGTCACAGGCTGTTATTTGTTTCATTCCAAAATACAAACAAATGATCTGACAAATTTAAAAAAGAAGAAAAAAGTGTCTGAATTATTCTGAACTCTGGAAAAAAGATAAAAATACGAGCAACCAAATTTTACGCTGATTATGTGAAGGGAGTAAATGCAATGTATAAATTAAGAAACGTTTTGACCATTGCTATAAATGCTCATCTTTCTTAAGTTAGCCATTCACAAATGACCTAGGCTGAGATAACAAACACAGGGTTAGTCATGTGTGCATGGCCAAATTTCTTAGCCTCGTGATAGTCATTTAGGCTTAGCTACGACTCATGGACACAGTGTTAGTCATGCGCGAATGGCGAAGGCTAATCTTATTTCCCTAATGATATTCATGCAAGCTTGGCTAGACTCATGGAATAACATAGTGATAGTCATTCAAGAATGCTTGAAGACGGATCTAAATTCCCTAGGGTTAGTAATGCATCGGTAGTTAAGGCTGATATTACTTCCATAGCATAGAGTTAGTCATGCACACATGACTAAGGCTGATTGAACTAGCATAGAGCTAGTCAAGTACGCATGGCTAAGGTATATCTAACTTCCCTTGTGTTAGTCTTGCATGCATGACTAATGCTGATAAAACTAACACAGGATAAGTCATGCCTTATCTGATGGAAGTTAAAAATAGTTATTCATGCACGATTTGCTATAATGACTTTGATCAACTTGAAATATTAACTAAGTTTCAATTTAAATTGGAGAACGTGGCAAAGGCTAATTTTATGCAAAACAAAATCCTATGTTGCTTACGGTGATAACGTAAGAGTATTACCATAATCAACGACGAACGCAATAAAGCAATTAGTTATACCGTCCATGTATAAGATGAGTGTAGACATTTTCAATCCTAATTGTATAATAAGGAGTTAAGAGCATTCATTTTATATTTTACATTTATTCATATTTTATCAAGCGTTTGTCAATTTAATCTGTTTTCTACATTATTTTGCAATATAAATACATTACTCTTTTTTTAAATGTTTGAAACATGAGAAAAAAATTATTTTCTTAAATTCCTCCACAGACCGGCGTAAGAATGATAGTCTACATCATCAGCGATCAAAGCTGTGCGTGTTGTGTAGCCATAAAGGGTTTTATTTAGAAAAAATGAATTAAAATACAAATTAATCCCCAACAATACTTCAATACAATGGTCAGAATGCTAAAGGGTTCGTTTGGCTTTATACAGGCTCTGGTGTAGCCAAAATGTGGTATAATTGGCATTGAGTAGTATAAACAAGAGTTGCACTTGGGTTGGTGTCTCTTTGAATGGGCGTGATTGTTGCAAATGGATGGTCTATTTAGCACTCTGTCGTCAAAATTAGACTTACTCATGCATTTGAGTGGCTCTAATGGTTTATGATGTGGTCTTTTTGGCAATTATTACGCTAAATTATAGCTGCTCATGGATTCGTTTGGCTCTGAATTTGCTTTATGGTCACCAAAAATGTAGTCTACTTGGATCTAAATAGAGCTACACATAGATTTGTTTGGCTCTGAATAGGTTTGACGGATGTCAATATGTTGTCTAGTTTGTATTGATAAAACATTAACGAACTGCACATTGCTAAGATTTGTAATGTTTTGGTGTTCAAGAGCTAGCTATTCAGTAGTAAAATTGGCTCTCGATCAACTTGATTGTAGCTTCAATGGGATTTACTGGTCACTAATTTTGCTCGGAAAGAACCTGTTTGGGATTAATTAAACACTAAATGGTCACAGATATGAGTGTTGTTTATAGGCTTGGCCTCTAAATAGTGTGTTTGATGCAAAAGGGAATGGCAAAAGGTTTAAAAAAGGTACAATGAAGATGATAATTTGGACTTTAATAAGCGACAGATTGTGTCTCAAACAGAACAGGGAAACACGACACACGCTTTGCGAGAGAACATGGCGGGCATTTCGGGCATATCGAAGCACAACACGGCTCAGAGCAATTATTCACAACGCAGCTATTACCGATGTAGACGTATAAGTATATTGCAATATCTATCTTCTGAATACAGGTCTTGTGTTGATTGTGAAAATTACTTATATGACATTACTAGGCACAAACAGAAGGAAAAAGCGGTGTTGCTAAACCACAAACGCCTGATGGATAAATGTGTTAGTAACAGTTGTTTCATGAATTTACAAATGTCCCACGTTCATTGGAATTACACAGATATAACGGGTTTTAACTTTTTTGAAAAGAAATATATTTGCATTTGTAAACACATATATGTTAAAGTTGATAGTGTAGTAATATATTTGGCATTTTACTCAAACAATGAAATTTCCGGAAATGTTACCAAGATTTTATT
The DNA here is from genome assembly GCF_026914265.1 of Mya arenaria. Classification (NCBI taxonomy): domain Eukaryota; kingdom Metazoa; phylum Mollusca; class Bivalvia; order Myida; family Myidae; genus Mya; species Mya arenaria. Next base: position 34,089,107 of record NC_069126.1, read on the forward strand.
TTGTAAAAAGTTTGCTCACAGAAGCCAAATGTTCAACAGTAATCATTGGATCAATATTGACCTATCAATAAACATTTCGGCTAACTTCGGTCAAAACCAAGGAATAAACCAGTTTTATACTATTTGCTGCCACAAATGTGGCCGAATATGGTTCATATTGGCGAGAAAAAACAAACATTCATACATTTTATATGTCGAAATAACTACCAAAATATGCTAAATAAGATAAATCTACATACTAGCTGATAACATGTTAATTATGAACGAAGCAATTTCAAATGGCGTCATTTTCAACTTAAATATACATAATGTTTTATTTTATCTTAATCTATAACATACTGTACCAGATACTTAACAGTATTTAAAAGAACAAAAATAACTGTAATATGCATTATAGAGGGAGTTTAACATATAACATGTGATATATAAATTTACAAATTATAATATTTACACAATGTTGCAAACAGTACTACAAATAAGAGAGTTTCCATCCAAATTTTCACCACATGTAATATATTCATTAAGTAATAATGCATTTAGCTTGTTTTATCCACGGACCTATAAACCATGGATTGGCATCTCTCATCTGTGTTAATGCGATTAGCTCAAACTCACGCGTGCAGCGCGATTTCATTCCGAGATCTTACCGCGTGGTCGTTTTCGAGACGTCCGACATCGGCCGAATATATACATGTAGGAAAACATTAATTAAAACTAAATATAAATTTAATCAGTAAGATATTAGGTCCTGATTAATACTTTGATAATTAGAGAAAATGCAATAACGACAAACTACAAACATATTACATGCGACATGTCGATCGGTGTTAAAAATAATTATCAGCAGAGCTGGCGGAAATAACCGAAGATCGCCGTTAATCACCGATCGGAGATTTGGTGGAATTTTCCGATATTTGCCGAGCGCGCGCTAAGAATTGCGGGTAAATTATTATTTCTTATCGTTTCACCGATATCAGGCAGTTGCCAGTCCATGGTTTATAGGTCCGTGTTTTATCTTATCAAATCATTATATACGTATCCAATTTTCTTATACTAGATTGAATTCCTATACATTAAACTACGAGGGTTGTCCGGAAAGTTTTGAGACTGTGTCTATATTTTAAAATGTTTTAAAAATAAATCAAGAAACAATTAACAGTTGTGCATATAAACTATTCACGAGTTTCCTTTTGAAAAATAAAATTATATGATCTCAAAATAAGGAAGGAAATGGTTGTCAAGACAACCCATCTAGCGTTTCACGGAGCACTTTGAAGTTGACGTTTTCTGAAAATTGTTCACAATTGATATATACTACTCCGTCTGAAAAATAGACGCCAAAACGTCATGTCAAAACATATGACGACAGTATGACGTAAGCTGCATCAATGCGCAAATTATTGACGCAATCTAACTGTAGACAAGTTTGTAACATAATTTCAGTGCGGGACATGTTACAAGAAGATCGGCGGAGAACAGTGAGGGAAATTGGCGAATCCGTTCAGCTAAAAAAGACAGTTGTTCATAATATCATAAAAGAGTTGTACAGACAGACATTCAAGCAATGGGTCAAATACCACAGTAAGTGTGTATGTACAGAAGGAGCGTAATTTGAAAAACTATAAATGACGTGACGCAATGAGGCTACGAAGTGCTCCGTAATTTCCGTGACTTGTAACCTGTACTTTTTGTACTGTTTGTTGGCTTTCAGGATTTGTTTATAAAAGATACAATTGTCAGCTGATAAAATTTTAAATGCATCCTATGAGTCGAATGTTTTTTATGAATGCAGTCTCAAAACTTTCCGGACAACCCTCGTAGTAGTTTCATGCGCTTTGCTAAGAAGATGAAGTTACTTTATCACACATATGGATTGACACAGAGTTAAAAGTTCAAGTAAGAATAAACCATCTAATTACATTGGATATAATAGTGTTGTTTCTCTCTCTGATACCGATTAAGTGTGTGTGTGTGTGTGTGTGCGTGTGCGTGTGTGCGTTTGCGCTTATATCCTTTGGAGGTTAATCATATGAGTACACAGCAACCTTCCGAGGCACAATTTACTTCCGAGGTTAATTGTCCCGTTACCTCGGAAGTTTAAACCTCTGAACAGCGTTATAATGTTCACCAGACTCTCCTGGTTAAATATGAAGATTACCTCTAAATAACGTTGTATAGTGTGTCGTGTGTTTGAGTGTGCTTGCACACATTGACATACGAAAACAGGGCGCGGAAAAAGTTTAAAGTCGGGCATGCGCATTGGCTCTCCGTTTCGCTGCGCATGCCTAGTCCGCCCCCGCGGGCACCTGTTAAATTCGCGCATTGGGCATGCGCACTACCATCGACACCTCACGTGGTGTGGGAACAACATGGCGGCTTGCCGAGGTAAGTTGTGTATTATCGATTATAATGATGGCGGACAGTTTTTCTGCTGTAGGATTTTTGCAAATTGGTTGGATTTTGAAGTGTGTACGTATCAATTCTATTGTAATACCTTTTTTATGGAAAGTAATGGATGTCGGAGAACACTTCAACATCGTTCTGTACCATTGTTTTAAGACTGTTTCGTACCACAGCACATGACATTAGTCATTTTAGAATGACTACACATGGCACATACCTGTACTGTATAATGATATATCATATATATATACACTTTATAGTAAGGTTTTTAACGGTGTTTAGTACGTGCTTATGTGGTGGTTAAAGGAGATAATAGTGTGTGAAAACTGGCTCTCTCAATATCGAAAACATGCAACAGATGCGAGGTGCCTGATCATGCAGTTAGAACTCAAGAACTGACATTTTGTGGTTTACCAGTAGGCAAGAATTAGCAGTCGTGAAAATTATACTTTTGAATTCTTATAGTTTTGCTTGGCATCAAATTTTTTAACAAGCACTGCTATTTAAAATTCAGAATTTGAGCAAGCCCGAAAGTAGTCCAAATAATTGTACGTTGACGGATTTTTTTTAGATTTTTGATATGGCAAATCCTTCACGTACAAATTGTTTAGTATCAAAAGTGGGTAGTTGTTCCGATCAGGATTCCGGGTTAAAGCATATAGCGTCTCTACAATATAATAACAAGAAATATTACCAGATAATGTTATTTTATATTAGTTCCGTACGCATACAAAAAAAATATCCAACTTGTAATTATGAGTTTGACGGCTTTTCTTCATTTCATTCTGTCAAAACATAACGATATATACATGAAGGGCACCTGCAAGGCTTCAGGGCACAGTTTTAAATCGCTCGGAACATTTCGGCCATGGCCAACTTGTTACGATTGTATAACGAGGTCTATCTCGAAGTTTTGTCGTAGGAGGCCGAGTTATTACGATTGTATCAAGTTGTTCCCCTTCGCATAATTGTTATCTGTGTCAGTCAACTTTCATTTTATTGGAAAGGTAAACAACTTGTTTTAATGCATTAAATGCTTGTTTAGTGCAAAATAATATTTCACTTACATGGCAAATATGAATTTAACTCTTTATGATCAATTTCAACCATAAAATTCTTTACTTAAAACAATTTCAATATTTTTAAAACACCCCCGTTTTTGGCACATTCCCGTTTAGACGTTAGGGATTGGAAGAATCCCTTATGACACGTCTATTATTTTAGACTAGCCCGAAAGACATTTTACCAGTGCATGGCTTGTGCTTATATTGACCACTATAATTATACATTGACAGTATCTGTCAATGTATAATTATAGTGGTCAATATTTAATATTTTTGATATGGCAAATCATTCACATACAAGTTATTTTGTATCGAATGTGGGTAGTTATTCCGATTGCATCTATAAAATATCTTAAAAACAAGAAATATTACCAGATAATGTTTCTTAAATAATAGTTCCGTACACAAAAAAACAAATATCCAACAAATTATTATGAGTTTGATGCATGTTTCTTCATTTCATACTGTCAAAACATAACAATATACAATACATGAATGACACCTGCAAGGCTGCGGTTCACAGTTTAACAACAATTGGAACACTTCAGCCATGGCCGAGTTGTAACGATTGTATATAAGAGGTCTTTCTCGAAGCTTGCCGAAGATGGTCAAGTTTTAAGCTTGGTACAATTGTTGTCTGTGTCGGTCAAGTTTCGTTTTGTTGGAAAGGTAAATCCTTTGTTTTAATGCATCTAATGCTTGTTTTGTGCAAAATATCTTTGCACTTGCACTGTAAAATATGAATATAAACCTTTATTAATTTATCTATTTCAAACCTAAAATGCTTCTCTAAATACAATTTCAATATTTTTCAAAACCCCCCTGTTTTTGCACAAACCCGTATATAAGTTATGGATCGGAAGAATCCCATATAACATGTCTATTATTTTAGACTAGGCAAGAATCTGCATGTGCAGCCACAATCGATGCAGTATGATTTGTATATATATACATTGACAACACAAACATCAACAGAATAAATGCCCCAGATTTGAGTAAAACAAAAATTAATATCAATTTATTTCCTAAATCATGGTCTTAAATGTGCGGCAACATGTGCATGTTGTTTAAGTCAGAAGTCATTTTTACAGTCATTGTTGGAGTATTAAAGTTTTATTGCATAACTGATCTGATTAAATTTATTGCCTTTGTTTTAAAAAGGATGAATTCAGGTGTGAAATATAGAATATAAGTATATTATTGCATAATACTAATACAGTTAAATGGAAACTATAAGCTTTCATCGATCTTTATCGTAATGTGAAAGCAAAAGTAAGATGTTAAAAGGCTGCCAAACCATGTTTTCAAATTTGTCTTTCTGTTAATCTTTGAAATTTAAATGGCTGTAACACAATTGTTTATTTTCAAATAAAAACGATCCTATTATTGATTGTAAAAAGACCCATCCATTTCAGAAGATGTCGAAATATCGGAAGAATGAGAGCATGTGTTTCTTTTTCATATTTTCCACAGCAGTGGTCGAAATTAGCACAAGCCCGCAAGCCCTGCACTGGTAAAATGTCTTCCAGGCTTGCTCAAATTCTGAATTTTATATAGCAGGGCTTGTTCAAAAACATGATTCCATGCAAAAGTATAAGAATTCGGGCTTGTTCATCCGAAAGTCTAATTTCAATGACTGCCACAGTAATAGCAGATCGAGATAGGACTCAGTACACATTCATGTACTCCTCATTTCTTTTGGAACTTTCAGGCCTTATGATATATGGATTTTGTCCAAGTGGCCTTTGGCTAAAAATGCTATTTCACAGACTGACTTCAGAAAACCTTCATTAGTAACTTTTGCCCGTTTTTTTTAAATGCATGCTGTTTTGACAACATCTAGTTAATATGTTTATGGGAAAAGTAGATTCACGAAATTATTTAGACTACATTGATCCATTATGACTTACTTATTTGATAATGAGATAAGCTAGGGTCTAATTATGCAAACACATTGTCTGCTCATAAAGCACCAATCACACAGGGCAGTATTGGGAGCTATGCTTAAAAGCCTAGATGAAACACTTTGATACACAGCATTGATTAAGCATGTCATTTGTGTAAACCCAGATGGTTATGTCATTAACTGGCGCGAGAAGTAAGTGGATTGAATAGTGGCTCAGTCTGCGAAATAACCCATGTGCCCGATGCCCGGGGCAAGTAAAAATCCTGCCGGGCAAGTAAAAAATCGTATTTGCTTGCCCGATCGGGCAAGTAAAAAAAGAGAACGAAATCGTTTATCCGAAAATCAACAAACAAAGTAAATACTCTAAATTTGATGACGTATTACTCGACTTTGTAAAAGTCGCTAAATTTGATGACGTTTTACGCGGTCTGTATCGACTGGTACACTTACTCCGCAGTCCGAATCAATAGACGCTTATAACTATGCGTATAAAATTGAAAGCCGATTGGACGCTTGATTTAAACCAGTCCAATGCAAGCGTTTCAAAGACAACTCTGATGTGATCTTTGCTTATATTTTATTTGAAATTTATTCGGGCAAGTGAAAATTGGTCCGGGCAAGTTAAAATTGCCAGGGAGTTGCCCGAAAGGGCAAGTTCATCTGAAAAGTTATTTCGCAGACTGGTGGCTGTTTACATCAGACTGTTGTTGATATGTTGTCATTGTTCCAGCCTCATTTTATTGCAATTGCAGATGTTTTTGGCCAGAATCAACGCCCTTGCAGAAAAAGCCAACCAAAACTACCTTCAGACAAACATGGCTGAAATTGAGCTGAATTTGTGCTATATGCAGTATATCGATCAATACATAGGTATGATTTTGTCGGGATACATTAGCAGCATATTTGTGGACTTAGTCAGGGAATTGAATTTAGAAAAAAATACTGCTCACCCCTTTGTGTTTGTTAGAAAAATGTATGTACTTAAAAACAACAACAATGTTTTCTGTGTCATAATCAAAGCATAAGGTTTGTAAAAACAAAAAATGTTTTGAGTAGGTCTGATATGCAGTCTGCACAAAATATCTTGCCGATGTTCTCATCATTGTCTGTATTGAAGTCTAATTCTAGGTGGAGTTTCGTCTCCCATTGAGTAACAGTTTCTTTGGACAGTTTGTTAATTTTGGCTGCTATGTCGGATTAGTTTGATCATCACCATCGGCCTTCGTAGATATTAAATATCAATGCATAAAAAACTTTAAAAATATTATTGCTTTTCATGATGATGGACTGTGCCTCAAAATTGATATAAGTCAAATACTGCCGTCTAGAATCTGAGCACGAAATAACAGTCTACAACGTGTGAGTTGTGTATACGTCATCATTTTGTGTGTTTACAAGAAATGGAAAGTAAACAAATTGAAAGTTGCTCTTTTTCAAGAGTTTTCACTCGCATTTTTATACCCCCGACAAACGAAGTTTGAAGGGGGTATATTGGAGTCACCCTGTGGTCGGTTTGTCGGTCGGTCCGTTGCAATTTACCTTGTCTGGAGTATAACTTAAAAACTACTGGATATATAAATATTGCCCTTTATTTGTTGTTTTTTGCTGTCAATTTTTTTTGTCTTTGTTTTTTTTTTGGAGGTAAACTATACATTGCAAAAAGGAGACTCTAGACAAGTACACTTTTGATAGGCCAAAAAAGAACACTTTTTTAACATTCCATCTAGAAAAAGCAATCAAAGTAAATGTGAATTTAAAATTTGGTGGCATGGCACAATATTTATCTCAGGTTTTACGATAAGTATCTCTTCTCCTTAAAGTCCCCCCACTTCTCCCTAATTTGACTGGTGGGAGAAGTGACTTCTCCCCAAAAATTCAGCCTTGTGAGAGCCCTGGTGATAACAACCCGAGATGGTAAAGAAAGTGTCTGAAGTGAAAACGAACAAGAAAGAAGAATTAAGAGCAATCGGTCGGGATATCAGACAACGCGAAAACTTTTTTTCTTCACAGGACATTGCGACAGGTAAACACTGAAAGTTTACCTGTCGCACCAAATATTTACCTGTCGCAATGTTACAAACAGTATTCAGTTACATCAGCCTAAACCTTGATTTTAAGCCTCTTTTTAAATAAGTTTTTTAACTCCCCATTATAGCAGGTTTAGATCTACTTGGTTAGATGTGTACTATTATAAATTACAAAAAAGAAGCTAAACATCAGGTCAAAAAAATCAATATTTCGGATCTTAAGTCATTATTTTTTCCTCCCAAAAAAACTCATATCCGGTTCGTCTACCCATGGAGCAGCCAGATCTTACTCTTTTAATTCATCTTTAAATTAAAGATACAGTACAGTTAAAAAATATAACGAATTTTACTACAATTCAAACTCAGACACAACATTTATGCAAAAACGAAAGTAGAGTTCTTGTTATTGGCAATGTTAAACAGAGCGGAAAGAGTGTCAGCTCGGTATATTCATCATATTTAAATTAACACGATTGCCGGGAACCACTTTGCCGAAAAAAATACATACGGAATTTAGCAAGGTCCGAACATTTCCGTAAAATTCTGTCTATTAAAAAGTAGTAGAGTACGAACTGAAATCGTAACCTTACGTGTTTTTTCGGCTTTTACGGAAACATGTGCAAAACGGGGTTTACAAATAGTGATACACGGATTAACAGGCTGAATAGTCATGATATAATAGTTAAAAATAACTCTGACCATTTATTTAGAAACTGAAAGTAAATTTTCCGAAAATTAAACGGTGCTGACTGTAATTTTTCACCGGACATTGTGACCGACCAAAACAAAAGTTCCGTCGGTCAAAATGGAAATATACCGGACATGTCCGACTGTCCGACGGACATTCGCATTGTCTGGGATATTACTACAATGTGTGCATGAACATGCATGTACTTTGATATCAATACAATGCATTGTTTTCCCATTTAAGAAAGCACCATGTTTTTGGCCCACCCTGCCCTTTTTAATTCCTGGCTAAAACACTATTTACTGGTTCCAGGTAATGGAGTGTTTGCTAGGCAAGAGCTCTTGAAGGGGCAGTTTATTCTCGAGTACAGAGGAGAACTATGTAAACAGCAGTCTGATGGTGATGAAATGTTCAAATACCATTTCAGACATAACAACAAGGAATACTGGTATGTATATATAGTTTTTGTGTAAGCTATAATTTTTGTAGTAATAAATTGCTATTTATTTTCTTTTATACACTACTTTTTTAGCTTGTCTTTTTGTCCATTGATAAAGTCTGGATAGTGTGATGGCCTTGTGGTCGTACCAAAACTCTCTCTCAGATTACATGGTTACAGTTAAGTTTTATTTTGTAAAACTATGCATTGACATAATATCTTGTCGTGTCTGGGCGGTAATTTTGCGTTAAAATTCAGCGCTATTCCCAGTGCAAAAAACATACATTTTCCCCATGACTGGAAAATATGTGTGGTTTAAAATATTAAGCAATGTCGGGTGCATTCTCTAAACAAAAAAAACATTATCAAAGTCAATAGTTTTCTTGGTTTCAATATTTTAAACTGAAGCATTGTTGTTCACAAAATAAAAAAAAATCTAATGACACCCAAAGTGGTGAAAAAAACACATAGGAACATTAAACACATAGGGACATTAAACACATAGGGACATTTGTCATAATACATTTCCTTTCTTTGTAGTAATGTTATGTTTCAATTGTTTTAATAGCATCGATGCCTCAAAAGACACGTGTCTGGCATGCATGGTCAACGACTTGGACCGATACACAAAGCCTAATTGCAAAATGGTTAAAGTTGTTGATGACAGACATCAACCAAGACTCTGTCTGTATGATCAGCAAAGACACTGAATTGAGGTACGATTATGATGTTGCTGATGTACCTTGGAGAAAGCGAAAGGTAAATAAAATGTTTTAATTTTCTCTTCTTTTTAATTGAAGTCAAAATACTGAATGCATTGTACTCAAACTCTGTTGGATGTTAAATAAAGTCTGACGGGTATTGCTTCTCACTTGGGTAAAATTTGTATTATTGATTTCCCCTATTGATACCCCAATTTGGTGTGAGCTTTATGACGTCACAAATTTTAATAATACAACCTCAACCTCTAGTTTCGTTAAGTGTTGAATTATTTCTTTCATTGCTTGTTTTTATGAATTATTCCCTTTAAAACCTATAAAAACTTACGGATATACTACTATTTTGTCTTGATTGAAATGTAAGTTATAATTTATTACATAGCCTATGGTGTAGATACAGACATGACTTAATCAATAATTGAATTCCTTGTAAATGAAATTGTTTTATTAGCAAGGTGCACACAATCAAAGCTATTTCATTCAAATGGACTTAACTTGAATCCAGACAACTATCGGCAACTTTATGATAGTAAGTTGAATCATAATGTTGACATCAATGTCTCTGCATTTACAAACTTGTATACCATATTTTGCAGAAAAATGATGTCAAGCCTGTGGTTTTTGAACAATTCAGTAATATCGAGATGTTCCTTGTTAATTGTTTTTGTTATTTGCATGGTTTTTCTGAATATGCAAAAGTGAGAACTACATATTCAGTGTACATGAAAAGTCTTTAAGCGTTCAAAAATATTGATTATTAAAACATTTGGTACTTACTGTTTCTAAGAAGCATGTACATGGGATTTAATGTTTAATAAAAAAAATCATATTGCCTTAAAAAATTTAAAGCAAACAATTCTTTTTGTATTATTAAATACAGAGAGACAATTTTTTTCTGTCGTAGTTCGAATTTACACATGACATATGATATATAAAAGCCTGGCAATGTCATGTTCTCTGACTCATTTCATGTACACTGTATTTGCCTTACATTATTTTATTTTCCAATTTCATCTAAAAGTTATATGACTTAATTTTCCGCCCAACCATTTGAATATTCATAATTTTGTTCTCCATTTGAACAAGATTACGGAAAGCCCTGTCCTACTATTGCAGTAAAAATCCACAAAGTAATAAAAAAATCTCAATAGTTTTTTTACTTTTTCAGTCTGTGTCTTGTTTTTTTGTTTGTTAGAATTTTGTGTTTAAAAGATGTTCATCAGAACGTTTGTGGGAATCTTAAAACTGTTGAAATGAATAGTTTTTTCCATAATTAATTCATTATGTGATTGGCCTTTGTCAAGACCACACAATCATCTATACTGCAGTTCATCATTATGTAAAATTACCTCCAGCTCATTTATCCTTAGTGTGTTAGAATTGTACCTCAGAAGGTTTGTCATAATTTTAAATTGTAAAATGATTTTATGGTGCTTGATATACATGGTTGTGTGCTGAAGACAGATACTTTTATGATATCTCATAAATGATTATGAATCCCAATTGGGCTAATTAAAATCATCCGTGTGTCCTTTGTCCCTCCCAGTTGTGTCTGGACTGTTATGAAGTCATCTATGGACTGATTTTAAAATACTTTTGCAAATGTGTTATGCATACAAAGACGTTATGTTGTGTGCAAGGCCAATGTCCTTACCTCCAAGGTCAAAATTACACTATATAACCCGGACTGTATCCTCTTCATGTATAGACAGTTCTCAAAGTAACTTGCTGTTTTGCATACAAAGATGACATTCCACTTGCAGGACCCGTGTCCCTACCTCAAAGGTCACACTTATGGTTTGATTTCTATGGAATGCTGCGTTTAATGACATAGAGTATATCTGTTCATGTCCGAACTCTATCTTTCACATGTATGGAAATTTTGAAATTATTTGGCACACATGTTTAGTATACTTTAGGCATGTGATACGTGCAAGGTTTGTGTTCTTACCTCCAGGGTCAAAGTCACACTTTGTGTTTGATCATTATAGATTGTTCAATATACATACCGTACATTGAGTATAGGTGGTCATATCCAGGCTGTAACCTTTTGATGTTTGGACAGATTTTAAAATAACTTTGCACATCTGTAAACCACATAAAGACAGCCTTTAAGACCTGTTTCCCTTTGTAAAAGATCCAGGTCACACTTGTCTATGTTTTATTACCTCACAAAGTATGCCAAAAGTTTTTAAATAATGGTGCATTTCAGATGCTGTTAAAGATGGTCATACAGCTGCAGATACTACAGAGGTCACAGAAACATCTGAAGATGCCCTCAGTGAATCAGCAGAAGTCTTGGAACATGCTTATCATGGTAAACTTGAGTGCTAATTAGTTCATACTAATTGATTTAAGCCTGATTGTGTAAAAGCTAACAGCTTATTTTAAACACACTCCAGTCGGTTTCCTTGGTCAAACTCACCAGTACTGAGTGTAAATATGAGAGGAAACTAGAACATTTTCCTCACTGGGGATCAAACCTAGCACCTCTTGGCTGCGAGGCGGACACTATAACTCTGAGCCATCCTTACATTAATTGTGTTTATGATCTGAAACAGGTACATACATGTTTCTGTTGCATCTAGACAAGCATCGACTTTAAAGTACCTCATGATGTATGCTAAAAGTTTGTAATGAATTGTGTGTGTGTGTGTGTGTTGGAGTCAAACCTCAGAAAGTTTGTTAAGCTTAATTCAGTAAAACTTATGCTTGTTCTCAATCAACAGATTTATTCAGTCTGGGTTATTTAATCACTCATTGGGTGTCACCTTGGGGGACATTGTTTCTCGGAATGACAAACACATGCTGATTTATACATCTAGATCTTGTATGTTCGTAATTTGGCGATGTAAGCATCTAGTTAGTTAATAATTGCTTGTGTTATTTTTGTACCTGAATACCAGTATATATGTGTGAAGCTTTTAGCTTTAATGAGTTTGTAACAGAATACAATCAACTCAACTGTGTGTTTCAGATGCTGTAGGGAACAGTGGGACAGTTGCCCCATCCACAGTTGTCTCTGAACATGCTGAAGGGCCGCCTCAAGGTAAATTGAATACAAAAACCAACTTTCTTTACATAGTTATTTCTCGCTGGTGACCACAATCTGTTGATGTTAATTACTTAAGACTATTTTTCTGTGATGAGGTACCTCATAAAGTAGACATAATGCTTGTAAAGATGAACATGGAATATGTGTGTGTGTGTGTGTGTTGCTTACAAATGTTAGATATCTTGTCATCTATTAAAATCAGGCTTATTATACTCTTTAACATGTATTTGGACAAAGTATGCGTAAAAATATTGGTGAAATGTGTGTGTTGAAATGAAGAACCTCTGTGTGAATTGGGTCATCTTGTGTCGGAAAACTTAATTGTTAGGTCACATAAGAAATAGCCTATTTATACCGTCTTAACCATTTTTTTTACCTTTCTTAAACATGGTGAGATTGCTTCCCTGTACAAATTCTTGGACAACTCTTATACTTGTTTAACATAATTGAATTGATCATCAGATTGGCAGATGTTTAAACCATACAGATGTAATTCAATCATACTTCATTTGAAAGTTTTCAAAAGACATATTTCTATGTTTTATTACCTCACAGAATATGCCAACAGCTTGAAACTAATGGTGTGTTACTGTTTGTCAAAATTGTAGCTCTGAGTGCTTGTATGGTAACTTAAAACTAAACTTACATCTCCTGAAACCTATGTTTGTGAACATAAGACAAATACTTTAAATACTATCTCACGGCATTGTGACATGGCAGATGTGCGCGTGGTATAGAATTTTGATACATTTCAGATGCTGTTAAAGATGGTCATACAGCTGCAGATACTACAGAGGTCACAGAAACATCTGAAGATGCCCTCAGTGAATCAGCAGAAGTCTTGGAACATGCTTATCATGGTAAACTTGAGTGCTCATTAGTTTATACTACTTTATTTAAGCCCGATTGTGTAAAGCTAACAGCTAATTTTAAACACACTCCAGTCGGATTCCTTAGTCAAATTCAGTACTAAGACAGTGTACATAAGAGTGGAAACTAGAACATTTTCTGAGCGGGAATCAAACCTAGTGCTCACCTCTTGGTTGTGAGGAGGACACTCTACCTCTGAGCCATCCTGACATTAATTGAGCTTATGACTGAAACAGGTACATTCTTTTTTCTGTTGCACCTAGACCAGCACAGTCTTTAAAGTACCTCATGATGTATACTAAAAGTTTGTAATGGAATGTTTGTGTTGAAGTTAAACCTCAGAATGTTTTTTAAGCTTTATTTAGTAAAACTTATTCTTGTTCTTAAATTATTAGATTCATAGAGTCTGGGTTATTTTGTCACTTATTTGGTGTCACCTCAGGGACATTATTTCTCAGAACAACAAACAATTGTTGAATTATACATCCAGATATTGTATGTTTGTTATTTAGTGATGTAAGCATCTAGTTAGTTTATAATTGCATGTGTTATTTTTAAATTAAATTGCATCGTCAGTCTGTCTGTCCGTCCGTCCGGCTCCGTAACTTTCCCTTGTATGGACAGATTTTAAAATAACTTGCCACATGTGTTCCACATACCAAGACGACGTGTGGCGTGCAAGACTCGTGTCCCTACCTCAAAAGTCAAGGTCACACTTAGTGTTTATTCACAATGGAGTGCTGCATATAAGAACATAGAGTATAGGTTGTCGTGTTCGGGCTGTAACTTTCTCTTGTATGGACAGATTTTAAAATAACTTGCCACATGTGTTCAACATACCAAGACAACGTGTCGTGTGCAAGACCCGTGTCCCTACCTCAAAGGTCAAGGTCACACTTAGTGTTTATTCACAATGGAGTGCTGCATATAAGGACATAGAGTATAGGTTGCCGTGTCTGGGTTGTAACTTTCTCTTGTATGGACAGATTTTAGAATAACTTGCCACATGTGTTCAACATACCAAGATGACGTGTCGCGTGCAAGACCCGTGTCCCTACCTCAAAGGTCAAGGTCACACTTAGTGTTTATTCACAATGGAGTGCTGCATATAAGGACATAGAGTATAGGTTGTCGTGTCTGGGCTGTAACTTTCCCTTGTATGGACAGATTTTAAAATAACTTGCCACATGTGTTCCACATACCAAGACGACGTGTCGCGTGCAAGACCCGTGTCCCTACCTCAAAGGTCAAGGTCACACTTAGTGTTTATTCACAATGGAGTGCTGCATATAAGGACATAGAGTATAGGTTGTCGTGTCCGGGCTGTTACTTTTCCTTGTATAGACAGATTTTAAAATCACTTGCTACATGTGTTCCACATACGAAGACGACGTGTCGTGTGCAAGACCCGTGTCCCTACCTCTAAGGTGAAAGATACACAAGTGTTTATTCACAAGGGAATTCTGAATATAAGGACATAACAGTGTAGGTTGTCAAGTATGGGTGGTATTTTTTTATGTTCAGAGGCAATTTAAAATAACTTGCCATATGTATAACTTTTCATGTACTGTCTGACCTTGTTCGTAGGTCAATATCACATTCGGGGGCATTCGTCACATACTGTGACAGCTCTTGTTTATACCTGAATATATATCAGTATATTTTTGTGAAGTTTTAAGCTTTAATGAGTTTGTATCAGTTTACATTCAACTTAAATTTGTGTTTCAGATGCTGTAGAAATCAGAGGGATAGTTTACCATCCACAGTTGTCTCTGAACATGCTGAAGGGCCGCCTCGAGGTAAATTGAATACGAAACCAATTTTATTTGAGTAATTATTAGCGCTGGTGATCACAGTCTGTTCATGTTCATAACTTAAAGACTTTTTCTGTCAAAAGGTACCTCATAAAGTAGACACAATGCTTATTAAGATATACCTCGGAATGTGTGTGTTTGTGTGTGTGTGTGTGTGTTCCTTACAAAATGTTATAAATTTTAAAATACCATCAGCTATACTGCGGTTTGATTACCTCACAAAGTATGCTAAAAGCTTCTCAAGATTTGTGTATTGCTCACTTGTTGTGTGTTCAACTTGTACCTCAGAATGTTTGTATGTAACTTAAAATTGATTTTAGGACATCTGACATATGTTTGTGTACATACAATCCTATCAGTTTTAGCATGTCTGTTTTTCAAAGAAAATATCACCATGGTGCCTGGTCAGCGGGGGAGTGAAAAATCTTCAAATAAAGTTACAACTCTTTGGGCAATCATGGCCCTCTTGTTAAAATATTAGCAATATATATTTTCTTGGTTGAAACATTGATAATCATTTCATAATAAACAAAGGGAATGAAAACCAGGCAATATCTGAAGAGAATGATGAAGTTGATTCTGTAAAAGTGAAATGACCATGGAGAAAAAATAATGGAATTCAAGATCGAGATTAAATGTATAAGGTAACCGGAAAGGTCTCGTTTCCTTCACCGGTCAAACCTGAATGTGTCTGTTTTAAAAGCTTGTCAGAAAGACATACATCATTACATGTATCCCTGATACAGAATGAACCCACAACTGTTTGAGTGAGATACCTGCACATAGACTAGATAATTAACCTTGCTCTCAAGGAATCTTGTTTTGTCATTTCATTTTATTGATTAAGGATGTGTTCAGTGCACATATTATGAATAATGTTAGTTTCTTTCATGTACTACTATAAACAATAAAAACACTGGTGACTGCTTCGCCAATGGAAAGGGCTACAACAGACACCTTTCCATGGAGTTGTGAAACACTTCTACATCAGCTATAGGTGACTTGTGCTAAACTTTACCTATCCGGTATATAAAACAATGCTATGTACCGTAAGCATACTTAGTAATCTTAAGCAATTGTTTGCAGGACATGTTTTTCTATTTTTGTACATTTCTTTTTGCAGCAATGTTCAAGATTTGACCCAGGAGCAGCTACAGGATATGGTTGATCAGAGTGAGAGGCATCTGCGGAAAATATTTGGAGGATATATTCTCTGCGAGAGACATATTGCATTCAAGCAGGAAGGAAGAAGCAAAAGTAAGGCATTTATGAGCTCAAACAATTTCAGGAATAAATGCACTGTACTTTTATGGGTAATGTATGAACTTTAGGCCACACCAAATATTTGTTTATTTGTTCGATTGTGACCAAGAAAAGTTGAAGCAAGGAGCGGGAGCAACAAAATTCATATTTCCCATTTCTTTCACAACCAGGAGTTGACAAAGCTGATTTTTTTAATCGTATAATGCCATAAATACGTTCTTGAATTTTCCCTCCTAAATACAAGTTAAAATAAAGAACAAACAACACAAAAAGTATGCACATTATTATTCCTTGTATTTTAATATCTTTTACACCCAAACACCAGTAGAGTAAAATAACTTTTTGCATTAAAACCTTATCTTTTGAATGAGGAAACCAGAATTCTTATACTTCTGCTTGGCAAAACAATTTTAAACAAGCCCTGCTGTATAAAACCCAGGATCTAAGCCAGCCCGGAACGTATTTTACGAGTGCGGCGCTTGTAGGCTTGTGCTAATTTCAACCACAAGTGAACAATATGCTTGGTCCAAAATGGTCAGCAAACAGTACCATTAACCCTACAGAATTATCAGGAGCTCTGCACTTGTAATTTAACTTTTTATGGTATTCTGCATCATAATGTTGTTTGGAAATATGGTGTTCATTATTCAACAATATTTATATATAGAGAGAGATTTCCAAAATTACTAGAAAACTGGCGCCAGTTTTTTAGAATGACTATTTAATGCTATTACAGTTCTGTTTGCCCATGACTTCAACCCAACCCTCTATAACACAGGTATATAATATAGACTGAACCGAGAATGTTGCAGTTTGAAACACTTTCAATGCATTTCAGATGCTGTTAAGACGATTATACAGTTGCAGAAACAACAGAGATCTCGGAACCATCTCAAGATGCTCTTGGTGCATCAACAGAAGATCAGAAGTGGACCATGCTTATCTTGGTAAACTGCAGGCTTAATTGAGCATTTTATCTGTAAATAGGTACATACTTTTTAATGTTGCACCTAGACATGCATTGACTTTAGTACCTCATGATGTATGCTAAAAGTGTGTAATGAATTGTGTGTGTTGAAGTTTAACCGCAGATGTTTGTTCACCTTGATTTATTGTTGCCCAAAATGACAACACTTCTTGATTAATACATTTAGATCTAATAATTTTTGTAACATTTATAATTTATGTATCCAGTAAGTTAATAATTGCATGTGTTAATTTTGTACCTGAATACCAGTAAGCTTTCATAATATTGTAGCAGTTAACATTCAACTTAACTGTGTGTTTCAGATGCTACAGGGAACATGGTACAGTTGCCCCATCCACTGTCATCTCTGAACATGCTGAAGGGCTGCCTGAAGGTAAATTCATGTTTGTATGTTGCTTGCAGATGTAGACTTATCTTGTTTCTCATTAAAAGTGTTCGCTTAAAAATAAGAGTTTTATTTATGATCCAATAGATTTGCAGCAATGTTGCTGTCTGTTATATAGACAAAGTATGCTTCCAGTTACTGATGAAATGTGGGTGTTGAAATGAAGCACATCAGTGTGCACTGGGTCATCTTTTGTCGAAAAACTAACTTGTTAGGTCACTTAAAAAAGCCCTGTTATACTCAAGAGACCATTTTGGCACTGTCTTGATAAATCTGGTCATAATTTTTTCCTTGACAAAATCTTGGACAAATTTGATACTTGTTTTCCATAATTGTATTAATCGTGAGATTGACCATTGTTTAGACAACACAGCTCAAATGCAATCATATTTGTTTTAAAGGCTTTCTAAAGACAAGTCTCTAGGAGTTTTTTAACCTCCTAAAGTATGCAAAAAGCTTTCTAAAATTGGTGTGTTGCTGTTTGTTAAAATTCTACCTCTGAATGCTTGTATACAACTTAAAGTTGTGTACATGAGGCAAATATTTTATATCTCACAAATGATGTTGCAATCATGAAATGTTATACATTTTTGCCGATTTTGTGATTTTTTAATCCACTTGTGGAATGGTGAGACCAACATTCACATGATCATTTAGAGTTTCAAGCTCTAGTTCCAATTTCCTCAAACCAGTTTGCACATATCTTCGAACTCTTCTGTTGCTCATAACATTGGTAGTTATATATATGATTTAAAGTGTAACGATATTCCTGGCTTGGTGATTTATTCATGTTATTTAACCTTTATCTTTTGTCCAGCTTAAATCCTCTCTTGCATTTCAGCCAGGAACTTTCAGCGTTTAACAGAGGAGCAAGGCCAACTCCTAAGAAAATGTCGAAGTGTTCAACATTACTATGAGACGGGAACTGAAGATGATAGACTGTATTAATTCAATCAAAAGCCACAAGTGTTTGAATTCTCTGAAGTGGAATTAAATAAAAAGCACATTACACAGTTGGATAACGACAGATTGCACACTGAAACAATAATAAGTGTTCAAAGTGCTAGTACATCTTGTACATAGTGTCAAGGTGTCCAAGCATGTCTCTGTAAGCCAATGGTTCACTGCATATGAGGTTATTTTATATCTTACAGTGGATTGCAGCAAAAGGCCAGAGGAAAATATGTTTTGATACTCATCCGTATTTTGAAGAAGAAAAAAGGGGCTGAATGGCATGTTTATTTTTGTTTATTTGACGGGCGGGCTGGGATGAGAATCTAAAATATTTTTTCTCTGGCTTAAGGCTTTATTCTTAGTATGTATCTATTATGTCATCATGATGAAGTCATCGTTACTATTCTACATTGTTAAAAATTAGATTCAATCATTTTTAGATTTCCGGAGGTTTTGAAGAGCATATTTTTAACAGCCAATGGGATCATAAGCACATTTCGAGTGTTACATGACCCAGCCTTTTTATCAAAAGTTGCTCAGAGTTCATTTTTGTGTGTCAGAGTAATAGGCCTTGGAAACTTCAAAATGGCTGAAAAGGCTTGTCCAAGCACTTTATTTTCGCTTGCACTGTTTATCATCTAGGTTAATAAATATAATTTCAGTTGATTTGCAGAAAGTTTACCAGGATAAGAATTTGTCGATTGTTTCTATACAATAATAATTTCAATAAACTAACTTTATTTTCAAACAGTTTTGACACAATGACCACAATGAATTTATATTTTGTCACAACTAAAACTGGGACCAAGGTCTACTGCATTGTAAATGAAAAATAGAATTTAACAAAATGGGTATGTCATGTACAACACTGATACAATGTTCTCAGTAGTGGTGACATTATGTCATAATAATTTTTGTCACAAATAGATTTTTAGAGTTGCCGATTGTTTTATTCAAACAGTAATTTCTCATTTGAATTTTATGGAGAAGTGTATTTTATACACATTCACAGTTAATGTGTAATTTCATGGTGTCAGTCATTGGTTTGCAGTTCATGTTACTTTGTAGTTTCTCACTTGTATTTTGTGACATATTCTTGACATGTAAAGATGGCAAATGTATGTGATGAATGTGAGAGATTAACATTGTTCATTGCACAATGTATTCACATATGTGCTTGTTAACCTCGTTCACTATTTTATTTCCCTCTGCATGTAACCAAAAATGACTTGTTTATAAAATGTCCATGATTTATTTAAAATTCCATAATCATGGCAACTCGTTTTACTCGTTTTAATCTTCGAAAAAAGGTGAGGGCTCCCTCCACGGCGCTTCTTGTTTGTTTGTTTTTAGATTATTTTTGCTCTGAAGCAAAATGATGACCCCCAATTATTTTGCTTATATTTTTTAATGAAATGTATAAAATACATGTACTTCAACGTGAAATAAATTTGCCTTAAAAGGATGCTTTGTTTTACACTGATGGTGAACAAAAAGTTCCTTCACGGAGTTCCACCTACAGAATGGAATGTATACAATGTATTGAGCGATCTATATAATGGACAAAATACTACGTCATTATCTTGATGAAACCCTGAAGTGGCTTTAAGGGGGACAGGGAATCCGCTGCTGGGAATTGGCTCTTTGTGCTCTAAATGGTAGCCAAAAAGTTATACTATAAGCCAGTGGCCAACACAGTTCGGGTAACCGTTTAATATTGTGGTCAGTTTGAAACGTTACGTGTGAAATAATGAAGATTTACATTAACAAGAGGACACATTTCAAAACCATTTAGACGTTTTTTATGAAGTATATTTTTACTCTAGCACCGCTTATTAGCAGCCAACCTACAAGTCCGAGTTTCCGAATGACAAATATGTCAAATTCTCTTACTCAGTTATTTCCCTTGACAATTATATCCGATTTCTTTTGCATCATCGCTTTTAGATTTGACAGCCAACAAATTATACGCAATGTGAATAATAAGATGAAAATAAGCTCCATGGGTACACATAGGTATAAATAAAGGAAGAAACATAAACTTAGGCAAAACTATGCAGGTATCATTTTTAGTTTTAATTTTATTTCCGTCGGCTGTGTTTGGTTAGAATAAGGCAAAGGCCGATCAAGGGTTAAGTACAAAGCTCGTCTTTGTTAATTGTGATTAAGTTGATGAAAGAAACACCACTGGAACACGTGTTACATGTCTATCCGGTCTCCGGACAGGTGAACAGTTGGTTAAATCGAAGTCTCGATGTCAAAGTAGTCTGATAGTCCGCCGATACAAAAGAGAAAACGATTTTAGACTCCTGGCGTCTATCATTTACCATTCCAAATGACATTAATGGTGCCGCTTGTTTTTACAATTTGGTTACGAGGTTGTGCGTACGCAAACTAATTAAACCCCAGTCAAATTACATTTTGCTGAAGTTCCAAAGTTTTAACCCAACAATCCTTGATAAACAGTCCCCTACTATTATACATTATATATGTTGTGTGTCGTTTGTGCATGTTTGTGTTGTTTTTCTGTGTTTCTGGCTTTAACCCTATGTCATTATGTTTAAACTTTCGACTACTGAACTTGTATCTGTACTTTCAAGTCAGTATTAATATACATTAATGTAGAAATGTTTGCTATGCACCTTTTAAGTCTCAAAATGCGTTTGATATAAGAGCAATAATCAACGACATCACGGCATTGTTCCCAGGTTTGAAGTATTAGTTTAGTTTATTTACTTATTTTTGTTTGCAACGATTGTGAAACAAAGTTGGTACGATTAATCACTCAAGTTGTTACGCGATAGTGTGGTGTTGTGCGGGAAACCTGAGTGCCAAGAGAAATACCACTAGTCCAGCTTGGTGACCACAAACCAAACCAACATGCGCCCAGGCTGGGAACCAAACCCGGGAGTGCGTTAACCGAACAACCTTAAAGGCCTAGATTAAGCCTTCTATAAGTGCCCCCCCCCAAGTACCCAACCTCTGTTGATCTTAATCTTAATGCCTAATTGGCTTATCAGATCTCCAATCTGAGTATCCTGTTGCGCAGTTTTCATTGTTTTATTATAAAAATTGACCCTAAATGGCCCTGAGCCAATAAACCAATGCACATGATATTGGCCCCTACTGTGGAACCAGTGTGATAAGTAGGAGATGCACAGCAGGGGATTATCATGCCAAACATTCCTTAAACTAGGCCTTTAATAGCTAAAGAAAGCGGATTCTGACTGGCGCGGTTACACCATGATTGAATTTTGACAAGTTTCCGTGACAGGAAACAAAACAACGCAGTCTGTTTAAATTTCATGGTGTGCGCTCTACCCACCCTCCGGGGCAAAACACGGATATTTTTAGAGTCATCAAACAATTCTGAAAATAATGAAGCGGGAAGAAAAAAACCGTGTACAATAATGTGTCAAATGCAGCATAATACTTGTTCAAAGTCGTTAACGCAAAATGTTATGGTTAGATGACATGAAGTAAAATCTGTATGATAAGGAATGGGCGGAGCTTACGAATGCTAAATAAATAATAATAATAAGAAGAAGAAGGAAACAAAAGGCCCAAGTGGGATAGATTGGGGTTTGCTCTGGAGGATGAACACTTGAGGTAAAATCCTCCTAGGGGTCAACACTTCATGATGAGTGCTAGTAAACTCGAGAATTAATGTATGATTTAACACAACGATATTTTACCTCGGTGAGTAAACACGTATTCACTGATCATCAACGTTATGAGTTAAAACAAGTATTCACTAATCATCAACATTATGAGGCAGTTGTGTGTAATATGCAAACGAGGAGATGACAGACACATGTCATACCATATATGGAGATGCCTCTAAATGATGTTGAAAAGTTGAAGAACAAACTATTGATGTTATTTGAATTCTCGACAGCAATTTACAATATATGCCCCATTTACGATATTAATTTGAAAGATGGTTGCTCTATCTTCAACAGAAAGGGCAGACCTCGGTACGTCGGTGTAGCTCTATATAACTCACAAGTATATATAAACGCGTATGTGTGTGTGTGCGTGTGTGTGTGTGTGCGCGTGTGTTTGCATATGTGTGTGGGGGTGCGTATGTGTGTGTGTATGTGCGTCTGCATGCATGCGAGAATGGGAGGATGGATGGCTTTACATGGTGCATGTATTCCATATAAATTGTTTCTGTAAAATATTTACAAGTCGTGCTAAAAGCTGTACATCACGAGAGGGGTCGCCCAATCAGCTTGTTCTGTTACCAATTTTCTTTGAATTGTTTGCGGTATATGGAATACAATTGCAATAAGACACATATTTGAAGCAAATAAGGCAAATACCCTCACTAAAGATGCTTATAACGTCAAATTAAAATCAAGAATCATCAACATTTTTTTAACATCAAGTACAAAACAACCCTTTATAACCACAATTGTTAATACCACGTGTATTCTAATGTAATTACTGGAGTGTTTATATATTATCATTAATTTTATTTTATGTAATCCGACAGTTAATATATTACATAATGCTTGAAAAAACTAGACAGGTAAGTATGAACTCCGGGGTTTGGAGAATTGATGTAAAGCTAAAGATATATTAAAACGAATGGTAACGGAAATATCATTAAAACCTAAAGACTTGTTTTAAAAAAATTCTGATGTAAACTAGTCTACCCGATGGCTGCTCTCTGTATAGGTAACAAATGAAAGGAGGAGATACGTATAGTCTCAGGAATGTCCAATTTATTATTTCTGTTTCATTCTCTATTTTGTTTTTGTTTTACAGCCGTTTCATATTTCTTCAGAAAGTGTTTTCCTTAATAGCGGGACCGCACTTCGAGTGTAAATATCAATTATATACAGATCAACACGGTTTTAGAACAACGCTCTATTTACAACATGTGATACTTTATATATAACAAGATTCCAAATCAAGTAGTAAAATAACCTACGGAGTTTAATATGAATTATGACACTGTGGATAACTTACTCATGAAAGACACGTATTTTGTGTCTTGGTTTACATATGATCATGAGTAGTCAATTTTAAATTTGTCCTCTATAACTAGTTTTGTGATTGCAATAACACGACCATGGTTATGCAACTACTTGAACACATTGAATCACTTTGTCCCACTTTTATGTGCATTAATCTCTTGTTTGAAAGCAGGATTTGTCATTTTTACGTATTGTTGATCCTCTTTTTCTTCCGTTTGTCTTTCTCTTCTCTTAAGGTATTCAAAGACTACTTCATGACAAAATGTGTACTGCTCCTTCAAAGAAAAAATGCACATTTACTCATTAACATCATCATCATCATCATCATCATCATCATCATCATCATCATCATCATCATCATCATCACGAGCATCATCATCATCATCATCATCATCATCATCATCATCATCATCATCATCATCATCACCACCAGCATCATCATCAACAACATCATCATCATCGCCACCGCCGTTATAAATTACATAAAGTCGAGATTACCATGTTTGTAACAGCCGCCTTCCGCCGTTGTTTAACGAGCCTGACCGAGTCCGCTATTGCAACTTCATTGTCGGTCTTTATTCGGTCGACAGTGCACAAAAGTGCTGCAAACAGACCACTCCGCGAGTACCCATCGCTGAAAGCAACAAATATTCAAATATTCAGAACGTTTTTTTAAGAAACGTCTTATATCTTGCAATGAAAATGAAAAATCAACGAAATACTACATATTACTTTTGCATGTACGTAAGACAAACACGTCCTTGTCAAATGTTTGTTTAGGGCAAGAAACATATAATATCGAGACCAAGATGTTGACCAAGCTCGTGAAGGATATCACCTACTGGCATTGCACAACAACAGGTCCTGCAATACTGCTGATCTTCTGGAGGAAGTTGACCAATGTGTCTTGTTCACAGGGATTCACATCAGGCCACGCGGTGAACTGATGTACCACCGTTTTTTTGCTTTGACGCTGCGCAAAAGAAAGTGTCAACATGTACATTAAATACGGAAAACATTCTGGTCTAATGTTCTTGTTGTGTTTGTTATATCTATTACATACTACCTTTTCTGCAAGCGATATATCTATTATCCGAGTAGTCCAGTGCGTTGCATCATCTACGGATAAAAGACTGATGACAAATGGTCCCAAACAAAGGGGATTCTTGTTGTGGGGCCAATAGCAATGACGCTGAAAAAAAAATGAGTTTCTTTATGAGGTCACAACTTCTTTGTAGACGATTTATTATAGACTCTTTTTGTTGATAAATTCATTTATTGTGGATTTGTATTTCTTATCTCCAACCAGATTTGTAAACATACCTCGTTGTTTTCTTCGTCAAGTAAAACAACATCCCGAATGTTGTGGTCCCACAAAAGCCGTACAAAGTCATTTACAGTATTTTGCAACGGAAACTGCGTCATAATGTACTTTTCATTTTCTCGGTAAGTCTGAAATTTGGAAAAAAATACTTGCAATGACTGTGCAGACATTGGAGTCACATATGCAAAACAAATCCTGTCACAATAGTTCGGTTTTGTAAATATGTATTCTTTGTATAACAGATCGGTTTCTGCATACGATTCGGGATACTCGCAATGTTTTAATGATTTATAAATGAATCGTTTATTGGCTCGTAAGGGGAACTTTATTGTAACTTTCCAATATATCAATATAAAATGTTCAATGTTTTCAAACCGGAATATACACAGCATTTATGAAATCATTTCCAGAAGAAAGCAGTGGTCTGTACATGTCATCTGAAACGTAATACAATAAAATTTATTTATTAATTTCAACGCTCCGGGTTTTTTTAGAAGTAATTTTGATCCCATGAAATGTCTACGACTAAGTACTTCCTAGCTCTAACGGCTGGTATTGCTTACGCTCAGTCTTCTTATAAAATCCCCGTAGAAATATTTTAAGTCAGCCTATAGTGTCTGATTCTTGTATGTCATTTTTAACTCAAGAAAAAATGATCATATAACATATTTAGTGAACATATCAGAATAACTTAATACATCATTTATGACTTTTAAGCACAGACGGCAAATGAATCATAGGTTTGTAAAGATTTTAATTTACGGCTATATTGCTACAAGTGAAATCGTGTATATAAAGCCAGACTTGTCAATAGTACAGTCCCTAGAGGTTTTTTTGTGCCTTTTTTCCAGAGCGCAGCTTGGCATATTTGTGTTGGGGGATGTCTGAAGTTCATTTTAAGCGAGAGTGGACAGCTGGAATCCCCCAGGTTACCATGGTAACCACGACAACAGCCAAGATGGCCGCCGTTTTCTTAGCCCATGGCTAGTCTTTCAGTATGTTTAATAGATATGATAAATACTGTAAGATTAGCCATGGGCTAAGCCATCTTGGCTGTTGTCGTGGTTACCATGGTAACCTGGGGGATGCCAGCTGTCCACCCTCGCTTAAAATGAACTTCAGACATCCCCCTACGCAAATATACCAAGAATCGCTCTGGCCAAAAAGCACACAAATACCTCTAGGGACTAGACTACAATGATAAAGACTATTATTTCAACTTCATATTACTCAATATATATTTATTATCTGAACATACCTGGTATGACATTTATATCAATTGATTTGTACATGTTTTCCGGTAATAGACCGTCCGGCATTCTGTTAAAATCATAGTCGCTTTCCACTGTTTTGACACTCGCGATCGATTCTGTTATTGCCTATAAGTGCAAATAAATGTATGATATTTGTGCGTAAATTAAGGAAATGATACTAACCTGCATATATACAATTTCTAGTAGTACAAGAAAATTAAAAATAATATATTGTTATGTAGCGTTTAAACTAGTGCTTAAATCCTAAATAAATTTTATTATGCAACTTCTGATGTACATGTTATTTTTTGTTATGAAGCCTATTATCTTATTAAAACCTATGTTTTTATATTATAACATGTGATATTATGATCGTGAATCTTTTCAGGTCTTTTGTTTGTTTGTTATTGGATAATCTGGTTTTTTTTTCGGAAAATAGCTATCAGCTAATGTTTTTTGTGTTTACCATAACCGCCTTTAAATAAAGATTATCTTATCTTATCTTAGCTCCTAAAACATGATCTAGTATATTCACATATCTAATAATACCAAAAAACAAAATGAGCATACTTTAAACTCCTTGTTTAGTGTATTGTTTTCGGTCACAGTTGACTGTAACCTCATACCCTTTTCAGGAGTGATAATCTGTCCAATGGGGTCTAGCAGCTCCGTAATAACTTCATGCAGATACAGATATTGCTCCTGGAAAATGAATTAAGACATTGACTTAGTTCAAGTTCTAGAAAATATGGAAACCTTCTACATTAAGATCGAATTGAACGATGTTTCTAACCTTTGTCTGTACCATGCTTATCCGTTGCTCCCTTAAAACATTCACTGTGTCTGGAATATTCAGTTTCCCATCAACCTTTCCTTGGTCATAGAGGACGTCTAAGGCAATGAAGGACCCAGTCCTTCCTACACCGGCGCTGAAGTTATACCAATGGCTTTGAGAGGTTGTATTGTATCATGATTGAAAGGGATGTTAATAACAATAAGGTCTGAGATTGTATACCTGATACAACTTGAATAAGAAAAACAGGAGTTTGATATTTTAGTCTATTGAATTATGAAGGTAAGCCTTCATCCAAAAACCTTAATTGATTTGTACAGTACAAGTAAGAATAATTAATTAGACAACAGGATAAGCAATCGCAGAACTGTTGGATTGTTATTTTGTTTGGTACTGTTCGACAAGAAATGCATGTATCAATCAGTAATAGATAGAAGAGATCGATAGCAACCTGCAATGCACCATCCATGGCGTGTATTCCACAAACTTGCTTTGTCTAACTTTTCTCCAGAATTGCATTAAAGATAAAGCCGTCCCTTGCACATATTTGTCGGGCCATGCTGTGTAATGAAACTGAATCAATTGCCGTTCGAATCGAGTTCCTTCCTACATAAGATTTTGTTTAATATGTCAAAAGAAACCTATACTTCAGTGACAAATACTAAAGACTCAATCTAAGATAAAATAATATATAGGTAGTACTGTAGTAAGATGGCTGCATATTGGGTCTCCTCGGTATATACAAGAAATACATTGCAAACGGATGTTAATACTGGCTCATGTAAAGAAACTTCTCCTTACCATGTTGTATGTGAAATGTCTAACAACAAAGTCAGCGTACTCTTCAACTTGGTCAAGGTTGACACTACACTTTCCGTATAAAGCACGATCATCCGGCCAATATTTGAAACATTTTTTCTGTAATAAAAAATTGATATTGAATGCATACTCATATTGAATCTTCAATTATTCAGTTTTTAAACTGATTTGTTTAGTATTCCGTTCTACCATTATTATCACGACATTGTATACATACTGGTTGAATGTTAAAAATATAGTTTTAATTGCACACGTCTTTTCTATATGATCTTTCTGGCTATTTTATGGATACTACTATGGCATGCTCAGTTTTAAATAAATAATATTAACGTTAACAACACTATTACTTCCAATTATTTTCAACATACCTTTCCGACTTCCATAATATTTGTAACCATGACAATAATTTTGATATCTTCGGAATGAATCATTCTCCAAGTATCGCTTATTGTATTTTCGAGAGGTCCTGAATAATTAAACAGTTTAATTTTAAGAGTGTAAACACAATAGTAGATGTACCTTTGTTACATTGATATTAAGTATAAAAAAAACTCAATACATATTTCATAAACAAATATGGCTATTTACCTTGGGCAGCTATATATTTCCTTGGTTTACAGTATCCCTATGAAAAATGCAATCAGTCAATTAAAATTTAATGATGTCATTGAAAATTAACAACATTAGCTTGTACCCTCATTTCATGTTTTAAATTAATCATCTAACTGTAGGATTGTCATGAAGATACACGATAAATGGACAAGAAACGTGTCATAAAATTAATAATATCATAATTTTATTCATGATTCACGCTTGTTTCTCGAATGCAGACGAATATCGTGTCTCTACATATGGAACAAAATTCAATGCCTCAACAGTTGACGTTTTTTATTTTGTCATAGAATTATTGGATTGCTAATTTCGTTTGGTCTGAAAAGCGAACATCAAAAATTGCACTTAATATGCTACATCGATTTTGAGCAAATATTGAGAGAGAAAAAGACACTTACATCAATGTAACTTGCGTTAATGAAATCAGAGTCTGGATCCCCTCTTAAGAAAGGAAGGACCACTCGACTTGCATCGTCTGAAATGACTGATAAATTAACTATCGCAAACATATAATATTACAACGCGTATTTGAAAACATATCAATAAGCAGTCAAAGAAACTGAAGAGAAAACATATGTAAGCGGACTTAAAATACGTTAAAATTTGGCATCAAAAGGTTAACAACTTGCTACATACATGGGTAAAAACTCCTATATCTATTTTTTGCAACATTATTTGGCTTCAGTGCTGCTTTTGTGTCGTATTTAAGGCCCACTTGCAAAGTCTGAAAAACAAGAGTATATGAACCTCGCCCACATTCGATATAAATTTACCTTGTATCATAATTATGGAAAATAACTTAAGTTTTTACCTTATTTAGATACATGAGTTCATTAAGCTTCCTGCATATAATCCAATATTATCAATTATCAATTATATCAAATTTGGAATAACTTGTTGATTTTTACATCAACATTTTTATCTTTACTTTATGCTATATTTATATGAATTCATTTTTTACTTATCTAAAGGAGGGAAAACGATATTGTAAATCCAAAACACTGCTGATATACACTGTGATATTTATTATATGCTTTTCGATGTTTAACAGAAAATTATCGTTGAAATAGTTTGATATTTCACTGTTTCAAACAGTGAAAATATCAATAAGATATTTTTCATTTTTTTTAAATTTAAGCCCGTTCTCACGTCCAAATAAAACTTCGGGGCTAGGCTACAATTTCAATTTCATTTTTTTCGAATGACGTCACGTTTGCATAAAATTGGGCGCACTCTTCTGAAGAATTACAATTTAACGTAAGTATTTTGTGCTCACTGGGTAGTATATTTTAATATAGCATTGAAACAAACAATTACCCTCTTTGTCTTTACTTTTTAGAAACATAATTGAGATCAACATTTATTTAATGCAGATTTGTGTTTTACTTCGTGAACCTATGTGTACATTTACGGAATGTTACATTTATAATTAATGACCTTAGGTCTTAAAAAAAATCTCCATTTACAACTTTATGAAATTTGCAACAGTGTGATTTAATTAATAAAAAATAAAGGTTGTACTTTGATTGAGAAAGTTAGCATAGGCATGAATAAAGGTAGCTATGGACTATACACCAGATTGGCACCAACAAAGTTGTTTTTTTCTGTTACGAATCTCAGGACAATAATTTAATAAAATGTTTTACTCTTTGATATCATAATGGTTATAAAAGAACCGGTGTCGCCAAAACTACAGTTCAGTGTTGTATCCACGATGCTACGAAGGTTTACTCTAATCATTTGGAATATTTAAACTATATACCTAACTTTGTAGTATCACATGATAACATCGACAAGCCAATCACGCATAAGAATGTATAGTACTAGATATACATACCTAGTTATCTTTTTCTAATGTAAAAAATACGAAAACACTGCGATAAATAAATAAATTGTAAACTATGTGGTACTTAAGTTATTTAGTTTCCGTTTACTGTACACATCGATACCAAGTTTATGTCAGTTTTCGACAATTTTATTTTATTTTTCGCTATTTCATCAGACGGTGTATAGCGCCTTTAATAATAAGAATGCATAAATATTATCTTAACTGCTTCAAAATGAGCATTGAACAATAAGCAAAGTCATATAGAAAGTGGCCAATGTCCTTTATTCATTGATATAGACGTACATGTTCGAATAAATTTAAGATACTACAATTAAACGAAAAACACTTGTTGTGGTACTTATTGACTAATAATACATTTCAGGTATGATTAGTATCCACTTCCTGGTTAACAGGCGAACTTACGTAAAATTCTTTAAACAACGGTACAGGATCACGTTTTAGCTGTCGTACTGTATCCCGTAGTGTTTTGATTGTTAAAGGCTTCCAAAAAGCATCATTCGTCTGTATGTTTCCATATAAGTTCTGGTCTTCTTCATACGTTGGAGTTTCATCAGTTATTGGTAAAACGTTGTCGAAACCTGTCTCCATATTTCCACCTTCATTACTGTTATCTGTTATGCTGTGTAATTTAATATGAATAAGTAGAAAACGATTTTATAAATCAAATGCTAATATAATATAAGAACGCAAACTATTTTATATTGGGAGTATTGTTAAATATCAAATGGACAAAACTTACTGTTGTATTGTGTTGTTGTCATGTTGTGGTGTGCCTAAAATAAGGAATAATTACATTCAAACAACGAGATTTTAAGGGGAAGCAGCAATTTTGTCACGGTATAGCAGGTAATTTATATTCTTAAGTACTATTCGAGAGAAATTTAAGTTTAGTGCTTGTCAAAAAAGACGGAAACTACTTATATCATCATACAAAAAGTCGTGAATACTCTAAAGAACGAGGATACCATGGATCCATCTTATGAACAAGCTTACGACAAAAAAATCATACGATCTAGAAATTTCGATGAATACAAGGTGAATACCAGATATCGAATTAATGTTTAAATTGCATATTCAAATCAGCTGAGAGTAACCAAACGATCCAACCTACTTATTCTTAAATGTTTCTTGTAACTACCAAAAATTCAAGTTTCTTTGATAACATTAACCCTACACTTGTTAGTGCAGTAACGGCTCACTTCTCGTTGTCATACTTGTTGATGATTTATCTACTTGGCTGCACTTATCATATGCTTAACGTTTCACATAATTAAATCAATATCGGTAATCTGTGTTATTTGCCAAACGCACTTATGTGGCAAAAATACAATAACTAAAAATGATAATAAATTAAAACCATATGCCTATGATAATGTATCTGGTTCGACAAGAAACACTTAACATGGCATGGTCAAATAGAAATCTAATGTAACTACCTTTAACACTTGTTATCCTCCTAAAGACAAACACAAGAACTGCAATGAGAACTACTCCAGTTATAGCACCAACAGAACCACCTACGAAGTTCATCGTGAGTGTGGCAATTGTAGTTGATTTGGCTGTAAGATACAGGATAAAATACATTATTACTTGTTGTTGAAGTAACGACATCAGTTGTCGATGTGAGTTTGAGAACATATTTCGCTTGTGTCGACGTTTCCGGAAAGACCTATGCAATATTAATAATATAACTTACTGTCTACAACAATGCGAAACGTTTCGTTCTTGCTGCCAATTTCGTTTTCAACCCTTACAGAGTAATTGCCGGCGTCCCAGGGTTTTATGTTTGTTATAATGAGGGTAGATGACATGTTATCTGAAGTGTTGATAAAAACTCTGTCCGATGAGTTTGTGTCTATTGGAATGTGCATACTGTTCGAAAGATTTGCCCATGTAAAGTTGATTGGTGGAGGGTTCGAAAACACACGGAAAAAAAGGACTGCTCTTGTACCAAGTCTACTTTCGATTCTAGTAATTTGATTGAAGTCAGATGGATATATAGGTGAACCTGAAATATATGACGAAGGATCAAGCATTGTGTCCACAAATCACTCAATTATATTAAATACTCCTCAAATTAATTTAGGGGCCATATTGTTTTATGTCTGTATCTTATATAGTGCCAAATGCAGTCAGAGAGCAAAATGTCCAGGTACCTATCAAAGGGTAGTCATTTTAAAATGTCTATTAATACAGATCTCCATTCAAAATGGATTTATAAATACTCCTCAAATTGATTTAGGGGCCAGATTGTTCTATGTTTCTATTTGATATAGTGTCAAAAACAATCAGAGAGCGAAATGTGCAGGAACATATCGAAGGTAAAAGTCATTTTAAAATGTCTATTAAAACAGATATTCATTCAAAATGGATTTATTTGGCATAGGTGATAGTCTAAAAGTATAACTGTTTTCTTCGTATAGATTTAGCGGTCGGTGGAATGGAGGTCATTGTTGGCATGCATCATGCTGATGGAAACAAAACAACGCATTCTACTCCATTACATTGAAATACATATAGAAGACTAAACATGTTTAGACATGAGAAAAGTACAACGTGTGCATAGGAATTGGATTTAAAGGAGAATAACCACGTGGCTATTATATGGCAAAGGTTGCCAGGCAAAGTTGTTCTGAGTTTGTAAACAGCATTTATGGACATTTTCATTCGTTGCATATAATGTAATATTATACATTATTGATAGTTATTACTGTTTATGGAATTTTAGTCCGCTTGAGTGTATTATTCAAACTTCAGCGCGCACAGGGCTGGAAAACAATTCCAACGACGTCATTTTCGAAAGGACTTAAAGTTCAGATATAATTTAGCGTATTTTTCTCAAAAACTACAATATCCCTTATTATTTAAAATATTGTTTGTTTAAGTATAAGATCGCAATATATTTTACCGCATGAACATCATAAGTCAATATTGTGGCTACGCCTCTCATCGTCACACATTTCCATTGTACTGGAAAATACAAACCCATTGTGTTTGCCATGATGAGGTCTATTTTGTTTATGGGCGATTACAAAATTTATGCCGTCTTCAAGTAATGGGAGATGGCTGGTTTGACAACACATTTATCTTTATTCGCGATGTGTATGTCTTAGGTAATGACGACGTTGGTGGTTCTCCTTAAGTATTATAGATGACATGAACAAAGCTGGTTTATTAGACTACTGTGATGTAGGTAACGAGAAATGACTGGGCTGATCAGTCGAAAATGCCTTCTTCGTCCATTTACAAGATGCAATCTTTAATGTTGTGTTGTTGGCAGAAAAAGCACAGCCAAACAGCGAGTCTATCTTTAGCATTATTCGAAAGGTCCAGGGGTATCAAGTGTGGTGTGTCTTGCAGACTTGTGGACTGCAATATGCTGAGGCACGAGTAAGGAATCACTCAAATGCTTTTTAGCGAAAAACCGTGCACTTTTTTACACATACATGCTGTTTCATTGCTCATGCTGGAAATTTGGCACTCTTTGCCTTAATCAGCACGTATATTAAGCTTTCGGTATGGTACAAATGGGCGAAGGCCTGAGGAGTCATACTCAAATATAAACATATATTTTAAGGTTTTGGGTGACTGTGCTCCGATTTACAACATTTCTATAACCCACCCACATGGCTTATATCAATCGATATTGGTTGATCTCTTGATATTTAACTGGCCGATGAGTCCAATATTA
Organism: Mya arenaria; assembly: GCF_026914265.1. Classification (NCBI taxonomy): domain Eukaryota; kingdom Metazoa; phylum Mollusca; class Bivalvia; order Myida; family Myidae; genus Mya; species Mya arenaria. Next base: position 34,123,008 of record NC_069126.1, read on the forward strand.
TAATTTGAGTCCAACCATTTACCATGATATTAAGAACAATGAATGTCCAAAATTAACATAATTTATTAGCTAATGTATATATATGTAGGTTCAATATTTTTAAGAGAAATGAATTGCATTGCACAATCACACATGATTGTAAGGACAATATTTTTTTGCCCAGAAACCTACATAAAATTATAATTATTTTTAAATAAAGGTCATAGTGCGGAACGGTAATGCACACACTATTCTGTTTTACAAATAAGTACAAAAAAAATTACTACATTCGACCAGAAGCGATGAATTTGCGTCGTTGTAATCGCATTTATCCACGCTTTCGCGCGATAAAATCTATCAATATTTGTGTTGAAACATGCTGTGCGAAGTTTTTATTATGTTGGCAAATACATAATTAGCTCATTAATATCAAAACCGATTCGTATAAATATTTATGTGAAAAGCTACAGAAACAAGCTCAGTAGCAAAAAGTTTAAACATAAACCCGGTTTAATGGCACTGGGTAAACGCCAAAAACATAAAACATAAAATCACAAACAAGAAACATGGAAGAACAGCACAAAACTCCACAAAAAGCACAGTGCATACATACTATATATAAAAAACTAGGTATGTTTATTACGAATTGTTAGGTACCGCCTTGGAACGGTCGGTAAAATGTAAATTTACTGGGGTTTTTAACCAGTTTATGTGCACAAACCTCCCTCTTATCCCAACAATCCCAAACAAAGATAAAACGCAATATATATAAATTGTGCACATACTTACATCGGACATCTACTGTGACGTTTCGTTTCTCGGGTTGCAAATGGTTGTGCTTGTTTGCAGATACACACGTAAACTGACCTCTGTCATCTAAGCATGAACTGCTCTTGCTGTAATGTAACTCATTATTTTCCTCGATATATTCTAGGCGGGCTCCAGACGGTGATAAAATGGTTATACTTGCAGGGGGGTCACTATCCACATCACAGGCAAAAGTTAGGTTATCGCCGTGGTTGACTGTAGTGTTAAGAGCTGTGAACGTTTTAATTGATGCCTTATCTGAAAAACACAGACGCAAATTAAATACTTGTAAGCATATAAATGAATAAAACTAAAAGTAAATAATAATTGATTAATTCTTGGTTGTGAAAAAGCAGCTTTGGTTATACAACATTTTCCTTTATAAAAAGGAGTTCCTTTATTGGTGTTAAATGACATTAATGTCGTAGATTACTGAGATACGGTATATAAATGGGGCTTCCCCAATCACGTTGAAAATTGTTGGAGGTAGAGCTTGCCACTTTTGTAGGTTTAAAGATCACTGTCATTAAGAAATCGATTGTTCTTACGCTTCGGTTATTGTTTTCACTTAATTTGGAAGGTAATTATCATGATTATGCATATCATCATCTATTATATGACCTCTAAATAGACAGTCTTTAAATGGTCAAGACATCAACCAACGAATCATGAATATTACATCAAATTAACTCGGGCTTTCTTATGATCCTGAACTAAATATAGAAGGTCATAAATAATTAATCAAGTCAATGTTATTTTTTCCGGTACGGTTTTAGTTTTCTGTTCATAGTCTTATTGGTTTTACAATTGAAGAGCGTCTAGAAAATATGCGCCTCGGTCAATTTGATTTCTTGCCATGTAATATCATATCATATCATTTAATGATACATTGTTAAATGTAATTACTCCATGATAAGTGTCAAAATCAAAGGTTGATGCGGTCCCTATCCCTGTCTTAGTTTTGCCTTATATCAATGTAGATCCATACTTTTGTTTTTACGGTTTTTTGTCTTTATTTTCAATGTTTTCTTTCCATCTAAAAATAATTTTACGAAATGAATCTATTGAAAATTTTCCACCCAGCTATTTCATGTTTTTGATACTGGCACACAGAAGAGGGAAATAGTAACAAAAGCAATGATTTTACATACAAAGGAGCATATCGTGCTGGGCTATATAGAAAAAAAAACATCCTCGAAAGGTGTTTATGGTCAACGTTTCCCTGCATGAGATAACGAAAATGCTGAGCCTCAAGTGAGATCATCTTATGGAAAAAATCGGGGCAGCTGATGATTACATTTTATCAGTGATTTAAAGCAATTGATCCAATATATTTAACAAATAACAATTATATATTTTTTTCAGTGAAGAACAATTTGATATTTTTTCAGTTAATAACAATTAAATATTTTCAGTTTTAAAATTTTAGCCCGATCTCACTTCAAAGTTAAACGTCAGTGCGCACAGGGCTAAGACCCAGTTACATAAGCAAACACTCTGGCGCGTTCTCTTGACAAAGTGCAAATACTCGTTTTATATCGTTTTATGAATATACAAAGCAGAAAAAAATGTTTGGCTCCATGTTAGATAGCTACAATTTCACTTCATGAACAGCAAACGTTATTAAATATAATAAAGGTTCTGATCCTTAATCGATGAAATATATTACGACTTTACACTGAAACAAACAGTATCCTCAGTCTATAGTCCTTTTACAATGAAATGTTAAATTTACAAGCGTTATTGAGGAACATTGAACATCATTTCAACCTTAACAGATAAACATATTTCTGTTGACTTAAAAGGTTACTAAATGACAAAAATGAAAACAATGAGCTTCGATAAAAAAGTATATGATTTTATAGTTGGCATTGGTAAGTATCCTAAATAAATAATTAAAACTAAAAAACATACATTGAACATCCACATGAACCATTTCCATATCACGTCCACGTACTTCTGGACATCCAGTCGGGTGCATAATATTTTCAGCAAAACAAGTAAATACGCCTTCTTCTGTTCGAGATATATTTTGTATGATGAGGTATTGATCAGATGTTTTTCTGTAAGGCTGTTCTGAACTTGTCCAAGAAAATGATGTGACATTTGGGTTTCCCGGTTTTGATTCACTGGATAATCTGAGGTTACTCCCTTCAAGGACCACAACTGGTGTTGTACGTCTCGTTATCTTTGGTGGATCTAAAACATAAAGTTATTTAAACAAAATTTCTACAGAACGATTCGTCAACACGTGTATAAACAAAATTATAAAGGTTTATAAAGATATTTGAAGAAAAAACAGAAAAAAGGAAGATTTTTCTACATTGTGTATTTCACAATGTATAAGTTATGACATGGTCAGTGATCCTAAATAGCCCAAAATAAATTAACTACATCAATGCCACCTCCCCCTTCATTTCTGGTTCTTGGACTGTCAAGCTAAGACTTTGAACGCCTGGCTATGTTTCGAGGTATTGCCTAATCTAATGGACACCGGTTTTTTCTACGACCTGTTTTTATATGAAACTGTTATTGACAATGATATTATCAGGATTGGACGCTAGTTTACCCATAATATATATATATTATATACTCTCATACATCTTATATAAAAAAATTACTATTACGGATATTAAACTATAAGCGTTGAACAAAGTTATAATTCGAACATAACGCAATATTAACAAACAAAGAGTGGTCGAAAGTTCACTGACAATCAAGCAGTGAATATTTCCATTTCCTGCCTGTTCTTAAATATCACACTAATCAATAATAAAAACTTTCAGACAAATAACTTGTTCAATCTAAACAATTATCAAATATATGATATCTTTGAAATGTTGTAGTAAATTATGCTAATTTTCCAGCTCATTTATTCTGAATTGACCATTGCACAGTCGTAAAATATCTAAATAGCCTTAACATAGCTCTATAAATCATAAATACCGGAATAACAAAAGGCACACAAAGTCGTCCTATGACAAAATCATATAAGAATGGGATCTATAAAATATTGTAAGGTCTAACAATTGTGCCTCATTTTGGCTTTGCAACTTGTTGTTTTCTTGGTTATTTTTAGTGCATTTTTTAAAAAGATCCAGAGTATAGTTCTGGGAGCCGATTTCGTACATAGGATATATTTTTAACGGTTGTACTTCGTTGTACAAAGCCTCACATATGCATGACATCGCTCCAAAGGTTCTTGCTGAAATGGTACCAGACTCTTGCCTTTTCTTATTGAATTATAACGTCTCTCTTTTCTCTTTATTGTGAAAATATCAATAGCAAAGTGTCGCTATGCCAAATATAAAAGCCATGCAAGAAGGCAACTTAAAGAACACTTAATTCTAAAGAAACCCAAACATTAGTATTAAACATGAATTATATTCTTACACAAAACATCAAGGTGAAAACTGGAAGTAATGGACGATGAAATAATCTTTCCATACGAAGCGTCCATGGTATTATTGGCAGTGCAGAAATACTCAGAGACGTGATGTTCCGACACATCATTTATGAAAAGTTTACTTGACTGTGAACTGTTTGACCAGAAGTAAGTCGGTGGGGGATTTCCGCTTGAAGAACAGACAATATCCACTTGATCACCGCGAAGAACTTTAATGAAGCTTCCATTTTCAGCACTCTTGTTTCTACATGTGTTTATTTGGAAGAAAGGAGGCGTAGGTGGGTCTAAAATGAAAACATTTGATAAAGGTGGGTTTTCTATTGATACATTCAGAGAATGCAAAACTATATATGTAAATCGATATAAATGATACAAACACAAACATCCACTTTGATTTTAGCACTAGCTATTATTTCCTGTTTAATCGTTTCGTATCAAATGGCGAAAAGGGTTTTTGATGCACGGCAGACTTCATCGTTTGTAAACACTTTATAATAAAACTGTCCAACTTCGTTGTCCGCATGCTACGCAAATGAGAGGTGACATTGTCCGGCTTCATAACGTTTATATGTTGTGTATTGACAACCTTACTGTAAAGACCGCTGAATAATATAAAGGTCACGGCCTCCGCTTATCAAAATCCCAGTCGTCGGCAGAACTAAATGGCATACAGTTTATTCATTATCTAAAATTTACACTCGTCTTTTGGGTGCAAAACATTTGCGTAGGTTCATTAAGTACATTATTTTCAGGTACAAGCACACCCTCAAAATATTCTTTACAACCCTCGAATATACATTATAAGTTACATGAATCTAAAGACTTTGATTTGAAAGGCAAAATTGAGTCGATCGTCGATTTCTGCCTCCTTTATATTGTTATCAATTGAAACTTGAACGCTTCGAAGTTATCAGTTTCGTACTCAGATATATTGTGGACGTTTCGTTTTAATAATACCAATACTTTTAGACATTTTGTATAAGTTTGGAAATTTCATTAGGTTGTTCTTAGCCATTAGGTAAGCAACAGGAACATTTGGTATACGTTCACCAGTGTATCTAATGAACCATTTTTAAGCTTCAAAGATAATATCCCACCATGGAAGCATTTCTATCAGCCTCCCCAGGTGGTAACATGACAAGGTACATTGCCCCCCTGTCAACCGTCTCCTACAATATTTTCAGTACTTTGATTCTTAATGCCCTGACAAACGTCTTGCTTTACTGGTTGGAGAGCGGTAGCCGGTGGAAAGCAGTAGCCGGCAATCGGTTTTTATTCGTGTTTTTAAATTAATGCACGAATCAATAAAAATAACATCATTTTGTTTGTAACAACAAATAATCAATCATTTATAGTGATATAAAACACATATTGGAAGGGAGATATTGCAAAAGCACGAACAACAGCTTGATTGACGCTGTTAGTTGCCAAGAAGTGTCAACGGCCGCTTTTAGTGACTGAAGTCGTATTCTTTCATAAAAAAACCATATTAAATGACACTGACTGATCGGAAAAAAATGCAATGTGGATCACGTGCAATGGAATGGTTCAGTGTAAGAAATACATGGACACGTTACTTACATCTTACATTTAGTTGAATCCTCCTACTGGTTTTAAGTTCTGAGTTAAAATTTCTGGCTCGGCAATAAATCACCTTTCTGTTGTGGGACCTGTTTACTCTGAGAATCAAATTGCTCGTTACAGTGAACGTCTTGTCAGATTCGCCCTTAATGGCTTGACTTATATTATAAACAATCTGCACATCGTCAATTGATGTAGAAAGGATGGAGTTATCCCAAAACCAAGTGATGATTGGTGCGGGAATACCATTTGCTTGACAAACAAGAGACGCTAGCTTGTTTTCATCAACTGTTAATTTGTCGGGAATATCTCGTGGTATGCTTGCATATTGAACTGGCACTGAAATAGCTCACATTTTTGTCATATACATTAATAAGATACGTATAAGCAAAACAATTTCTGAATTCGTTTATTTAAAATTCGTATAAAATAGTTGTATTTTGATCTAAAAGTAGTATATAAACATACCTTTTATGTGGATTCGAATAGAATTGCTGGCGGTTCCACCCAACACCTTGCATTGCATAAGATCACCGTTTATCGTTCGATTTAATCGTTTGCTTACACAGGCAAATATTTTGTTACTGACACAGTTACAATATGATAGTATTGAGGTTTCAAATATCGTGACAATACATTCCCCTGAACCATAATCAATGATTGCATACGGTATGATTCCAGGCGTGTTAATCAGTAAAGCACTATCTGGTGTTGTGTCTGTTGTGCAATTCACGCCCACCGTTGAGTTTTCTATCAAATTGCTTTCATCAGTCGTCAATTCAAGTCCTGAAAAATAGATATGCGAAACATGAACTTTATACAACAGGAACGCGCCCAATATCCAAATATTTAAAGATTACATTAAATACACGGGGCTGTCGCCCTAAAAGAGAGCCATGCAACTTCAAAGTACAACAAAACAAGACCGATGAACATTGCACGTACATGAAAGTAACGTAATTGATAAATGATTCAGTGATCGCCTTGGAACGTTCCGGAAATATACGTTCTCTAGGCAGAGAAGTGTGAAAAACAATGTAACGAGGTTTCAACTTCAAACTTTTCTTGGCATTTATCAATAAAAGCAAAACTTTACATATACGCCAGTTAGAGCCAGCATCAATTGAGGAAAATTAAGTATATAGTTAAGCGAATCTTGTGAGTCTACATTTAATTCATGAACGACCAAATACAAACATCAAATGAATGATTCTAACCGGAGCAATCGTGTTAACTCCTTTAATGGCACAACACTGTTATACGCGGACAAAAATCTAGCCTAAGTAAGCTTTATGGTTAAAAGTTATATATACTTCTCACATTTTACTACGAGTACAAGTTTTATTTTGGTTTTAGGAAACATAAACTGCTGTTTTATTTTTCATCCAAAATATTTATCAAAAGTATTGGTTAAATAATCAAGAAGTAAGTATCAAAAATAACGTTAAGATAATTATCATGTTTTCTAGTACGTCATATCAAAAAGAAGGGATTTATTTTTAATAATCGTTTGTCAGACATGAACTTGACCGAAAACAAGGCGAAACATTTCAGTTTCATAAAACTGTTAAAATGAAGTCATACAATGTCCTCAACACTCTTGGATTTTTTGGTAAATAGTTGGTCGTACAATACTCAAAACACTCTTGGATTTTCTGGTAAATAGTTGGTTGTAAAATGCTCATAACACTCTTGGATTTTCTGGTAAATAGTTGGTTGTATAATACTCATAACACTCTTGGATTTTCTGGTATATAGTTGGTCGTTCATTATTCATAACACTCTTGGATTTTCTGGTAAAAAAATGGTCGTACAATATTCATAACACTCTTGGATTTTCTGGTAAATAGTTGGTCGTACAATTCTCATTACACTCTTGGATTTTTTGGTATATAGTTGGTCGTACAATACTCATAACACTCTTGGATTTTCTGGTAAATAGTTAGTAGTTATTTAACAATTGATGAAATGGACCTGTACCAGTATCGCCATTCTATGGCGATGTTTTGCTGTTAATCTAATGGCATGTCCACAGCCTTTACTACATCGAAATCAGGTATACACGTATTACAAATACTAGTAGCCAAACATCCTCAGCCATTAACTGGTTTCATTTAATTATAGTTAACTAGCAATAAACTTGCGAGATGAAAGCAACGTTCGTTTATCTAAGTACATATAGGTTTATCAGTTACTGTTATGAAACTAGCTAAAACAATTATCAATTTCATAAACTATTCTTAGGTTATGACAGGCACTTATCGGTTACAGTTTGGGGCCACTCAAGCGAGTTTTGAACTCGATTTTTATTGCCTGTGAACAAAAATGTTAAAAAGCAAAATCAGGCTTATCGCGCCTAAAGCATTTCAATGCTTTCAGCGCTTTCATTGATAATATACATTCTTAAATTAGTACTTATGTTTTACTTTGATTTTCAAAACGATTAAAATATTCCATTTCTATTTGGTTACTGTTAATTATGAATGAGTTTGCATCTATAAACCAAGTCAAGTATAAACAATGGAGTATCTTCAGTACGTAATGTATTATATGTCCTGACTGCTTTCTACAAGTAATTCCCTAAAATACACCACTGAGAGTCACTTTCGTGTCTTACGTGTTGACAGGCCATGATAAAACAACTCGGGTAATTTCTAACCGTTCAATATGAGCAATTATTGCCCATGGCTAATCGCTTTAAATAGCTGCCTGTGATTTGTTCAAATGAGAACATATGACCACCTGCAGGGAACAGTTTCGAAGAAGTAATAGTTCTTTTAATTATTATTTTTGTATCCCTCATTATTAACTAGGGGGTATGATATATTTCTGATTTTGCTTAATTAAAATCATGTTTTTACAAACATTATGTGCGGAATAAATAGCGGAACTTTAGCAGAAATGTTGGGATTGCACTTTCATTCAGACTCTCCATTTAGTCATTACCAAGTTAGTGGCAGCTATATGATAAAGTTTAGGTAATTTTCCACAATGTTGGCGAATACATAGAGGGAAATATGATGTGGCGTAAAATAATGTCAGCAGGTGAATAACAGGCATCGTATTCTAATAGAAATAAAAATTCATATAAAGTATAACGGTTTACAAACAGCAGTACTTATACAAGGTTCCTCTAATACTTCGGGTAGAGGATTATACCATGTGGTGCTGTGATGGCAATCTAGGTAATTCTAATAAAATAAAACTGTAAACTTATTACATGCTTTCTTTGTAAATGTAAGTAAACTTATATGCAGGTTCCGATGGTCTGATTCACCGGCCAGACAATAGGTGTAATTTGACTGCTCAATAGCTTTGTAAAGTTTTTTTTGTTTTTGTTTTTTTAATGAGGAACAGATCTTTTGACGCTTAAATTAAACGATAGTTCATTTTTTAAACAATTGTTAGCAATTGTAAATCTGTCAATCAGCGAGTATTTGCATCTGTTTCATTAGTCAAAATACCGCAATTAGCCATTTATAATCTGTAATTTACTAATCCGATAATTGGATCGTGTACCACCCAACTATCGAAACATCGCCAGTAGGCGGAGCTATTGAACGTCAGCCAATCAGAATGTTCATATATATATATAGAGAGAGAAGACACTGGGCAAATGATAAAAAATTGTTAAAATCCGATATACAAGGCGAAGGAATGATAACATATGTTGTCAAGCTTTTGTAAACTTATTTTGTATGATACTTGCATTGTACAAACAAGGCACACCTTTTTAAGCATTGGTTCTATTGAAGATGACGGTCATTCCCATTGGCAAGGGGACGCTTAGAAAAATCAAATACATGACTTATCGTCAAATATTTGATAGCTTTTTTGTGGAATGTTCATGACGAAAAATTGTTTTGTAAACACAAAACAATTTTTGCTTTATAAAGCGTTTACTTACAGTATTTTCCTTTAATACGAAATCCGAAAGTGGAACACTCGGCGAGACCGTCATTTTGTCATAAACATTTTCTGAGTTTATTTCTCATTTTCTACTATGTGTTATTGAGTTTTGCATGATGAACAGAGATTTTAAATGTCATTTCGTTTTAAAATGTCAGCATATTAAAAATTATTTAACCAAAGACAAGTAAATAACAGCAGAGCTGAATGTGTCATTCGTACCCTATCCTGATCTACTAAAATAAGATTCGCCCCCTGCACTTAAATGTTTTAACAGCTCTTTTATGAGGCCATTCTGATTGTTTCAAATGTCTTTTTTTTAGATGATTTTTTGGAGATAAACTTAGTAACATTGCAATGAGGAGACTCTAGACAATAACACTTTTGCTAGGCCAAATTGAAGTTCTTTGGTATGGCACCGTGTTTGTATAAGGTTTACCGATAAGTATCACTTCTCTTTAAAGTCTTCCAACTTCTCCCTAATTTTACCGGAGGGAGAAATCACTTGGAGGGAGAAGCCACTTCTCACAAAAGGATCAGCCTAGTGAGAGCACTGGTGACAACAACCCCAGATGTTTAAAATGTGTCTTAAGTGTAAATGAACAAGGAAGAATAATGAAGAGTATTCATGGGGGTTATTACTTTAATTTATGCATAGACATGACATAAAATAGACTTCAATAAGGTACGATATGTTTTTTTTACAACAATACAAAGCAAAAGTTGTGGGAATTTTTTTCCCATTCAAAGAAAGCACCCTGCACCTTTTTGGGCCCATCCTGTCCTTTTTACTTTCTGGCTAAACCCTACAGACATGTGTCCAGCTTGTTTTTGTTGTGTGTAAGTACGCTTTCATACATTGCTTGGGTGTCAAGTTTGTGTGTTCTGTTAACGTACGATTGCATGCAGGTGATGGTGCTTTTGTTTACGACCAGTCATGTGTCAAGCGTGTGTGTTCTGTTTATATAGACTTGCATGGAGGTGTTGGTGGTTTTAGCACATAAACTGGTTTAGACCCCCAGTAAATTTACATTTTACTGACCGTTCCAAGGCGGTACCTAACAATTCATGATAAACATACCTATCTTTATTAAGGATTGTTGGGATAAGAGTGTGGTTTGTGCACATAAACTGGTTTAAACTCCCAGTAAATTTACATTTTACTGACCGTTCCAAGGCGGTACCTAACAATTCTTGATAAGCATACCTATCTTTATTAAAGATTGTTGGGATAAGAGTGAGGTTTGTGCACATAAACTGGTTTAAACCTAGGGTAAATTTACATTTTACTGACCGTTTCAAGACGGTACCTAACAATTCTTGATAAACATATCTAGTTTTGTATCTATAGTATGTATACACTGTACTGTTTGGGATGTTTTGTGCTGTTCTTTTATGTTTCTTGTTTGTGATTTTATGTTCGATGTCTTTGGCGTTAACCCAGTGCCATTAAACGGGGTTTATGTTTAACTTTTCTGCTACTGAGCTTCTTTCTGCAGCATTTTTGCAAAAATACTGGTTTACTGGCCAGTCATGTGTCAAGCATGTGTGTTCTGTTTATGTACGCTTGCATTCAGGTGTTGGTGAGTTGGTTTACTAGCCAGTCGTGGGTCAAGCTTGTGTGTTCTAAGTAAGTACTCTTTGGTTCACCAGCCAGACATGTTTTAAACTTGTTTCTGTTCTAAGTAAGTACGCTTTGGTTCACCGGCCAAACATGTGTCAAGTTTGTTTCTGTGCTAAGCAAGTTAGCATGTGCTGGTGCTTGAGTTCACTCGACAGTCAATTTCGATTTGTGCAGGTGCATGCATTGATGCATTTGCATTTCAAGCTTGTTTGTATATATCAGTATTTTATGTCACTTTCTACATTACCATTTTATGTCACCCTTTAAATATACCTTTCATATTTATTTCATTGTGATATTGGCAAAACATTTCACGCTTTTGTTTACAGAAAATTACTGCTTATTGTTTTATGCATACTTTTAAAAACACTTTATTTAGTATGTCGACTTTTAAAAAGCATTTGGTTCTATCGATTGTCAAAAGTTTTCTTAAACAAACACGTATTTCGTATTAAAAATGTACTTTCAACAATTGAACATAAAAACTTTTGACTGATTTGTTATAGTTTCTTCGTTTCTGAGCATGGACCAGATAGCGCCAAAATCTTAAAGCCTATCTGAGCGTTAAATCATACTGTACTTTAAAGCCTGTTTAAAAGTTACATCCAAGACGGCCGCATACATGTAAAAAAATATTATTTCTTCTTTTCAGTGTGTGTATTATGTTGGCTTTTAAGCAACAATGACATATTATAGGCCATATCGTATTCATTATAGCATCCAAGATGGCCACCAGTATGTATGAAAATGGACGTAAAGTTATACAAATGTTATATGCGTGTTTTCTATGTTACATGTGTAACGTGCGAAGCCAACAAGACCAACAGATCCCTTCAGGGAAAAGCATGCTCGAAACTGAAGGGGTCGACTGGCCTTATATACAGTATAATCCCGGACCACACAGATACCTGGATATGCATATTATCAAGTACAAATGCACATCAACGTACTTCGAACGCACTTCCGCCTACAGCGAAGCATTACTCTATGAACGCACTTCCGCCAACAGCGTAACACTACTCTATGAACGCACTTCCGCCTACAGAGGAACATTACTCTACGAACGCATTTTCACCTACAGAGGAACATTACTCTACGAACCCATTTCTGCCTACAGCGTAACAATACTATATGAACGCACTTCCGCCTACAGCGGAAGATAACTATATGAACGCACTTCCGCCTACTGCGAAACATTACTCTATGAACGCACTTCCGCCTACAGCGAAACATTACTCTATGAACGCCCTTCCGCCTGCAGCGGAACATTACTCTATGAACGCACTTCCGCCTACAGCGGAACATTACTCTATGAACGCATTTGCGCCTACAGCGGAACATTACTCTACAAGACAAAAAATGATGCATAGCATCAAGTCGGCGAAATAAAATCTGAAGAAAAACGTGCATGTAGATAACCAAAAACAGTTTATTATTCCAATGATTACATGTTGGGTATACAAATGTCCGAAGGTCATTATGGTTGATAATATTGTTACAATAGTTTAAGCCCGGAATTATAGATATTCAGGTTTTCCCAAGCTAAACCTCCGGTACAAACATAATTATACCAAAAATATACACACGTTTCTTCGGAAACAATAGAGTCAATGGTCTGATACATGAATTTCAATACCATGAAATTCACCTTTTATTTGTACCGGGATGATATGTGAATTCCGTGCTTTATATATTGTATTTGTTTTTGTGAACACATTTTACTCTTATGATCAAATAGAACGGGGATCAAAAATAGTACACATTAAACGGGAATTATCTGGAATTTATTCTTTCAAATGACATTTTCAAAACAAACGATTAAGCTCAATGTTAATTTGTTCTGCTCTCTAAGGGAGATTACTGCATATGAGTTTTAGAAACATAAAGGATATTGTAGTGGTACCGTTTAACCTTCATCTAATTGGGGTAAATTGGTATTTAAAAAAAATGATAATCAGAGCTATTTTAATTTAAGGTTTCATTATCAATTAGGGTGTATTTTTATAAGGCACATTGAACTTCACATTTTATCGTGCAACGTGGAAAATATCGAAAGCATTGTTCTGCAATTTATGAAGTTATCCCTTACTAGTTGGGGCAATATCTTGAGAAATATCAAATATAGTCGGCGCCCTTCTGTGCGCGACGAGTGAAGGCGCTACCGCCTACAGCGGAACGTAACACATGAACTTATTGAAGATTTCAATTTAATACTTTTAAGCGTATCCTATTAATATCATTGGTAGCTTTATCAGTCAGAGATGGTAAGAAAAGCAATCCGGTTGTTCAAAACCCTTGTTTGATTACTAACGCTTACGCTGACGTGTTCCTCAACTTCCATACCATAAACGAACTACCTTTCGGCAATTGCAATGAACGAAACATCTTCGGATATATTCAGATCATCAGTGATCGCAAAACAATATACATAAAAATCAAAAAATGTTTATCATATTATTGTTTGTATTGTGTCAGCAGGCCCCGAAAAACTTCAATCAACATTTTAGAAAGTGTTAATTAATGATATGTTAAATGTATTGTTGTTAAAAGTGTTTCAATTTTACGTTTAAAAGTGATTATAAGTGGTGGATCATTTCCCGCGTCATTGTGACGTAATTTGATTCTGTTTCCGGTTATAGTTGGGTCTTTCTATTTACAAATTGGGTTTGAAAAAAATACTGTAAGGGTTTTTAAATGAAATGGGCCTTTGGCCATTTACAAAACAATCATTTTATGGCAAAGACAAACACATATGTACATATATTCATATCTGTTAAATGTATTTAATACTAAATTATGATAATGATATTGTACATTTCGACAATTACATGTATGAAGTATATATTATGTGCTAATATGCTTAGTAAATTAGTCTATTTGTACTGTATATAAAACATCAATGATAACACAGTTTCTATATAAACCAAATATATTGACTGTACAGATGAGTATTTCTAAGAAACAGCTAAAGTTTTTAATTTATATTCTCTAAGTTTCATAGCATGGTACACAAATTTCGCATTGTTGTTAACAGTGTTCTTATTTTTACGACACATAAGGTACTTAGATTTTGCCAGTGTCGGCCAGGTTGATTTGATACAATATTTCTAAACAATGGGCAGAGAGTCTGAATTTTGACAATTATTTTCTGTATTTATCACTCTTAACGAAATTAAGATAATCTTCAAACATAAAATCCGTTTTAACATACAATAATAATGCATTTTTGTTTGATTTGATAAAGCCTCATGCCATGTCCGAACATACCGATCTCTTATTCTTGAGTTAATATATGAAGATAGTAAGCAGTATTTGCAGGATTGAAAACATTAACAATATTACCAAGACCTAGACAATATATTTTTTATATATTTAACTAATGAGGCATGCCATACAATATTATGACGTTGGTTATGTATACCGATGTATTCACATTGAGTTATAAACATTTTAGTATCTAAAATACTTTGAATTACTATCAACTTCAGAAACTGTAAGTGACAAGTCTGACAGTGAAATTATGAGTTTTGATAATGTTTTTTTTTGTATACGTATGTTATTCTTTTCTTAAATACTTCTATATGGCTTTAATATTAAATGGCGAGGGAGATCCGGAATGCACAAACACTATCTGAAAGTAACAGTTGGAGCATAAAAGGCAGACCTTACCCACATAGAAGGCCTGTGAAGGATAGTATATAAGTAATACATCTATATAGAAATCATGCTAGTTGTTATAATATTTGTGTTTGTACGGCAGTATCGTTAGTCATTTCAAAAACAAAACGAAAACATTTTTGATGAGACACATTTTTTTATATTTAATATGAAGACTATGTTGTTCGAATGTTTGCGTGTGTGCGTGTCGTTGCATATTTCTAGCCATGTCGCTGTGCCATGAAACTGGGTTT